>NW_028261115.1:10000-52113 GCF_056163025.1 Triticum urartu | reverse complement strand
TTATTCAAATTCAAAGCGCTTCGTAATCTTCAACCAGTTCTGTGCTTCAATATAATTTCCCGGAGTAAGCGCTATAGCTTGTTTCCAATATTCAGCAGCTTGATCAAACCAAGCTTCCGCAATTTCCGAATCACCCTGTAGAATGGCCTGTTCTCCTCGGTCGGAATAGGAAGTTCCTTCCCTTAGAACCGTACTTGAGAGTTTCCTACCTCATACGGCTCAGAAATTGCTATCTGAATTTCCCCTATCTTAACTGAATTCGATTTATCAAAAATCGATCCAATTTGTTCTTGGGTTAAGCAGAAGAAATTAATTACCTAAGTTTCAAACCCTAATTTTTATCAATAATCAGTTTGATCTTTTTTCCCACCTTCAGAAGAATGAAGCATAGATAGATATAGAGCCTTCGTTCAAATTTTCTGAGAGGTAACTATCCCGGTTTCATATATGAAATCTCTATAGAATCCTTGAAAAAGACTTTTTTCCATAAGAAAGAAAAAAGAACTTACTATCTTTGGGATCTGATACTACACCGCTGCTTAATCCCTTAGTGGATCGGCTCTATTACATAAGCGGATTCCTAAATTTTGCCCCATATCATGGGATAAGTAAGCAGTTTTTTTTAGTTGTATCGACCCAGTCGCTCACTAATTGATCTTTACGGTGCTTTCTCTATCAATTTGAGAAACTTTATCCATAGAGTAGTAGTATAGGCCATACTTTCTTCGTTTTTTGATTCTCGTGAAGTGTCCTTCCTTCCTACAGCTGATAGGGAAAAATCGTTGTTTTTACGATCCCTATGTAGAAAGCCCTTTTTTTCTAGTATTTACTAGAAAATTTGATCCTCTCTTTTTTTTTTTTCTTTCTATAGTGGAGATAGTCGCACGTAATGACAGATCACGGCCATATTATTAAAAGCTTGCGGTAAGAAGGGGTTTCGTTCTAGTGCCCGGAAATAATATTCCAAAGCCTTTGTATGCTCTCCATTGCTTGTGTGTATAAGGCCTATGTTATAGAGTATATAACTTCGATCATAGGGATCGATTTCTAGTCGCGTAGCTTCATAATAATTTTGCAAAGCTTCCGCATAATTTCCTTCGGATTGAGCCAACATCCGTTACGGTCGTTCATTCTATTCAAAAAATCTCCGTTCCAAAACCGTACATGAGGTTTTCATCTCATACGGCTCCTCCCTTCTGTACATAATAGTACTAAGCGAAATAATCTATAGAATCAAAATAGAATTAGTCCCGTCTCATTATGAACCGAAAGGGGCTGGTATTTTTCCAAGAAATCTCTAGCCAACCTTCCCACAAGAGGTTTTTCTTAACACCAATGAATTCTATTAATGCTAGAGGAAAACGATAGCTCCAATAATTTCTTTGTTCTCAACGCCTCCTATTTAGAGGAATTAGCTACTTCAACGATCTTTGATGGTTATAGGGGTATCCAAAGTACAAACCTGATGGTTGTTTGTTATCCCAACCATTCTTCCCAGCCCTGATACCGATCAGGAAAGGGGTAATTTCTAACAAAGTTTTTCTCTTGTTGATTCCTATTTCTAGGTGTAGTGCTTTTCTCCCCTATGCTGCCTACGGATACTAATAGAGTAGGATTGGCCTGTAATCCATACCATACCATATCCTGTAGGTGTAACCTTTCGCTCAATACTCAAATCTACAATTGAAGTATCTGAAGCCGCATCAATCGAGGATACACGACGGAAGGAATTGTTAGTTCGCCTCACCTTCCCGAAGCGTGGGTTTGTTTGCTTTACAAATTTGGTTCTCTCTATGCCAACCCCCCTCTCTTTTTCGTAAGACTGAGGTATAGGTAGGGCTAAAAAAAAGCAAAAAAAAGAGTCAAATCGCACCATCTCTATAATAAGTAAATGCCTTTTTTTCTCCTGAGGTTGTCGGAATTATTCGCAATAAAATATTGGCTACAATTGAGGAGGTCTTATCAATGAAATTTCCATTTCCACGGGATCTAGGCATAATTCCCAACCCATTCTATATAGAATTGTTTTCATTCCTTCACAAAATAACATAAAAACAAACACATTCGATTCTTATAATTATAAATAGATTGATCCATATGCTCTACTCTAAATCCATATGCTTTAAATGGATAAGAGAGATATGGATTTTCCGCTCAGCTCAAATTGTATCCTTTTCCTTCTGCTTGGACACGAAGAGATATGAAATATTTGACTAAGACTGGATTTCATTCCACTTTCCTATTTCTGAACAACAACTTATGTTATCAACTATTTCGTGTTTTCAAAGTTATTAATTGTCTCATACCCTATTTTTGATTTCGATAGTATGGTGTAGCGTATCTTATGCAAACGGAATTCTAAGGTTTCTTTATTTTATTATGCAATAAGAAGAATTCTTCCATTTTCTTTTTCTTTAGTTGCGGGAAAACCCAAATTAAAACTTTTATTTTATAGCGAGCGCAATTTCTAGTAAAAAATCCTGTATCCTTCCACTTAGATCAAAAGGAATTTTTCCAATAGAACTATGGAACCCCCGAGTGGTTGCGGTTGTACCTGTACTGCAGGAATAAGAAAACTCGCTATTCACTCAGTTTATTTTCCATAATAAGTTATGTAGGAGAGATGGCCGAGCGGTTCAAGGCGTAGCATTGGAACTGCTATGTAGACTTTTGTTTACCGAGGGTTCGAATCCCTCTCTTTCCGTTTTTCTTAATTCATCAACGTTAAGGATCACAATGTATCAAATCAAATAACAATTTTTTCCAGCAATAATATAATATCTTATATTATCTTATTTTGATTTAATAGAAATTAGAAATTCTCTATAGCAAATTACTGTGGTATGTAAAATACACATAGAGGAAAAAAGAAAAAAGGATCCTAATCCTAGGGTTAATCAATTTTAGCTAGTTGATGGGAAAATACAAATTAATGGTAATGGTCTTAGGGCGATTTAGTTCGGGGAAAGGGGAAGGGGAAGAAAATTCTATGAACCTTTCCTTTTTTCGTTAAGTTCAAGTCTGACGAGAGTAATATTCTACAACTAACAACTCATTTATTTTGAGACCGACCCACTTCCTATCTAGGATTTTATTTACTAGTCCTTTATATTCCAACGTGTCAATCGCCAAATGCTTTGGCAATTTCCCCGGGTCCGATGAAGCAATATAATTTTGAACCAGACCTTTTGATCTTTGGTTATCTTTCGTAGTAATAATATCTCGGGGTTTGCAACGAAAACTTGGTATATTGACTATACGACCATTAACTAAAATATGTCTATGGTTGACTAATTGGCGGGCCCCAGGAATGGTTGAAGCCATACCCAATCGAAAAAGGATATTATCCAAACGCATTTCAAGTAATTGTAGTAAAACCTGGCCTGTTGACCTTTTTGCTTTTCCAGCGATATGTACATATCTAAGTAATTGTCGTTCTGTCAGACCATAATGAAAACGCAATTTCTGTTTTTCTTGAAGACGAATACGATATTGCTCCTTTTTCCCAGAATTGAATTTTTTTTAAGATTACTTCCGGATTTAGGTGTTTTTCTAGTGAGTCCTGGTAAAGCTCCCAGACGGCGTATTTTTTTTAAACGAGGTCCTCGATAACGGGACATGAAGACTCCTTTTTTTATTTTATTGAAATTTCATTTTACACAATTAATTTCATTGTATTTACATTACAGAATACATCGAAATTAAAACTGAATTAAACTACAGGATAAACAGAGTAAAATCAACTAAAGTACCCCAAAAAATGGAATTTCATCAAAATCTTTTTTTTTTGTATATATATTATTTATTTTATTGTTTTGTATCTAGCAAAATTGTAAGGTAAAAAACATAAAAGATCCTGGATTCTCCATTTAATTCGGAAAAAAAGAGATTCTTGTTCGTAGAACATCGATAGAGAAAAAAAAGCCGACTATCGGATTTGAACCGATGACCCTCGCATTACAAATGCGATGCTCTAACCTCTGAGCTAAGTGGGCTTACATAACGGAAATAGTGTAACAAATAGAAATAGGTATAGTATAGGAAATCCGTAAAATCTCAGATATTAGTTATTAATCTTAGCTATTAACTAGTTCTAAATTTGAAGTTATACTTATAAAAATAAAAAAATACTAAAACTTCTTAAAGATAAAGTTAGCTTGATATGCTTAACTATAGGATATTAAAAAATAAAATTATAGAATTTATTGGTATTTTCATTCGATCATTATAGACTTTATTATTTGTTAATAATTTGAGGATTAATATTTCACTAAGGGGAACATAGAGTCAGAGTAAATAAAATTGCTAATTCTGATTAGAAAAAAAGAATAAATATCAAGCGTTATAGTATAATTTTGAATACTATAAAAAAGTAAGACGGGAGGTGGGGGAGATAAAAACTTTTGGATATATTGATTCGGATTGAATTGCAAATACATCAAGGATAGAATCAATTCAATTCTGAATTGCAATAAGCAAGCGAGGTCTCTCAAATAGAGTCGAACTGAACTGCTAGACTACGTTGAGTGATGAACTCAATGATTCAAAAAAAAAACTAAGAGATGGATGAAATTACACAAGGAATCCTGGTCTCAAAGAAGAGGGAAATGGGGATATGGCGAAATCGGTAGACGCTACGGACTTGATTGTATTGAGCCTTGGTATGGAAACCTGCTAAGTGGTAACTTCCAAATTCAGAGAAACCCTGGAATTAAAAAAGGGCAATCCTGAGCCAAATCCGTGTTTTGAGAAAACAAGGGGTTCTCGAACTAGAATACAAAGGAAAAGGATAGGTGCAGAGACTCAATGGAAGCTGTTCTAACGAATCGAGTTAATTACGTTGTGTTGTTAGTGGAATTCCTTCTAGTTCTAAATTAGAGAAAGAGGGGTTTTATACCTTATACATTTAATAAACACGTATAGATACTGACATAGCAAACGATTAATCACAGAACTCATATTATATTCTAATTATAATATAGGTTCTTTATCTTTTTTAAAAATGAAATTAGAAATGATAATGATTATGAAATAAAAAACTCATATCATAATTTTTTTTTTTCATTATTGTGAATCCACTCCAATCGAATATTGAATAATCAAATTCTTCAATTAAAATTCAAAGTTTTCGAGATCTTTAAAAAAGTGGATTAATCGGACGAGGACAAAGAGAGAGTCCCATTCTACATGTCAATACTGACAACAATGAAATTTCTAGTAAAAGGAAAATCCGTCGACTTTATAAGTTGTGAGGGTTCAAGTCCCTCTATCCCCAAATCCTCTTTTATTCCCTAACTATACTATATTATTATTATTTATCCTCTTTTTTTTTTTCTTTTTATCAATGCACTTTTTTTTCTTTTTATCAATGCAATGGGTTTAAGATTCATTAGCTTTCTCATTCTACTCTTTCACAAAGGAATGCGAAGAGAACTCAATGGATCTTATCCTATTCATTGAATAGATTTCTTTTTTATTAGAGTATCGGCAAGAAATCTTGGTTATTCACTCTATTTTTAAGTTTTATTTAAGTAAACCATGCACAATGCATAGGACTACCCCCCCCATTTTCAAATTTAAAATTTGAAATACTTTAATTAATTTTTAGTCCTTTTAATTGACATAGATACAAATACTCTACTAGGATGATGCACAAGAAAAGGTCAGGATAGCTCAGTTGGTAGAGCAGAGGACTGAAAATCCTCGTGTCACCAGTTCAAATCTGGTTCCTGGCAGAGAAAAAAAAAAAAAAGATCCACCGAATAGGTATTGATCCAAATACCTCGAGATGGATTGTGATACATATTCATTAATAATATTTATTCATCTAAGTGGATAAATCTATAATATAAATATAGAGGCACTTCTTTTTCTTTTTAAAGAAGTTTTAAAATATATCTTTTCTTTATGATAAAGAAGGGGGTGAGATTCCCCTTTATTTTTTTGCGTTTCTTAATTTTGTATTCCGCTATTCCGACGAATATTTTTTTAGTCTTGCTTATCTTTATCTTATCTTATTTTCCTAGTTGTGCTAAGTAATGTGCGCGGTACAAAGTTCCTGGTAGAGAACTTCTTTGAGTCATCCTATTTTTCTGTTCATATGAAGGAAATTAATATGCGATTTTCAAAATAGGGGAATCCAAATGAAACCCTTTTTTTGCTCAGTCTATCTGGAATGCTTTTGTATAATTAGGAATTAATTATAAATAGGTATTCCGTTTCATCTAGGAAAAGAACCTAAAAATATTCCTTGACTTGAATAAAATCTGGAGTTGTGTTGTATAAGTGAGCATGAATTTCTTATCATTCAATGAGCATCTTGTATTTCATAAAAATTGGGGGTTATATAATCCTTACGTAAGGGCCAGCCTATCCAACTTTCAGGCATTAGGATACGTTTAAGGCGCGGATGATTATCATAAGAGATTCCCACCATATCATAAGATTCGCGTTCTTGAAAATCGGCACTTCTCCAAATCCAGAAGACAGACGGAATTCTAGGATTATCCTTTTGGGCAAAGACTTTTATGCAGACTTCTTCTGGATTATCTATACCATATTGTATTCTCGTAAGATGATACACGCTAGCTAAAGATCCACCGGGTGCTACATCATAAGCACATTGGGAGCGTAAATAATTGTAACCATATACATATAAAATGACAGCAATGGAATCCCAATCCCCTGCTTTTATTTGTAAAGTCTCTATTCCTCGGTGATCAAAGCCCAAAGATCTATGAACCACCTCATGTTTGACTAGCCAATTAGATAACCAACCCTGCTGCATTGTCTTCATCTCTCCCTCTTTGTATAAATATTTCACATTTCGGATGCAAGTTTGAAAGATTGCCCTGCTTTTTATTTTTCTACACAAAAGAGCCCCTCTCCTAATTCACTAATTTGTAGGAAGGTACTGAACTTTTGGATTTGAAAAAAGTTTCAGAAGATATATCTAATGTAGATGGTGATTGATAGAGCAATTCTTGCTCATAAGTTCCTGTATGAGTACTGCGCCTAACATAAAGCTTGTGACTGGTAGTAAAACATCTATTTTTATTTTGAGATAGAGTTTGATCCTCAACTATTTCTCGCGATATCTTCTTACGAAGTTTTGTTAGGGCATCTATAACTGCCTCCGGTTTAGGTGGGCAGCCCGGCAAGTAGACATCCACAGGAATTAACTTATCAACTCCCCGAACAGTACTATAGGAATCCGTACTGAACATTCCCCCTGTAATAGTACAGGCTCCCATAGCAATGACGTATTTTGGTTCAGGCATTTGCTCGTATAATCTCACTAAAGAGGGAGCCATTTTCATTGTTACCGTACCGGCTGTTAAAATTAGGTCTGCTTGCCTAGGACTTGATCTTGGTACCAATCCATAACGATCAAAGTCGAATCGTGAGCCTATTAATGAAGCAAATTCAATGAAACAACAACTGGTACCGTATAGAAGGGGCCATAAACTGGAGAGTCTTGACCAATTCGAAAGATCATTTGGTGTAGTTGAAATAACAGAATTGGAACTTGTTTGGTCAAGTAAGGGAAACTCAATCAAATTCATAACTGTCTCAATAGAATCTTTTCCTTCTTTTTTTTTGTCTAAATATTCAGTTAAGACCATTCCAAGGCTCCTTTTCGCCATGCATAAACTAAACCAACAACTAAGATAAGCACGAAAATCAAAGCTTCGATAAAAACGGATACACCCAATACGTCGAAACTCATTGCCCAAGGGTATAGAAAGACGGTTTCCACATCAAAAACAACAAAAACGAGCGCAAACATATAATAGCGTATTCGGAATTGTACCCAAGCCCCTCCCATGGGTTCTATACCCGATTCATAACTAGAAAGCTTCTCTGGTCCTTCACTAACCGGGGCTAAAAGTCCTGAAATCGAAAATGCCAAAATAGGAATAAGGCTTGCTATTATTAGAAATGTCCAAAAAATATCATATTCGTGAAGCAGAAACATAATGTACTCCCATTAATGTGGAATAGGCGGAACTTAAATTAGTCAATTCAATTCAGCATTGTCAATTTATCCAGAACTTCTCTCTTTTCCTCGGTGAAACAAGAATCTTTTTTGTTCAAACAAAAGCGCTTAGTTTAAGTTTAGCCTTTGTTTCCTCTGTGCTGCATCTTCTTTAAAGATTCATCCAATGGAATCCCAACTCCCTTTCTTTTGGATTTCCATTCTATTTAGATATGGTGTATGTAGATCTAATTCTTATATAAAGAAAACTTTCTCGTTTCACTTTGTCTCGCTTTCTCTAGAATCTCTAGAAAAAAGAATAGCTCTATCCTTTATTTAATATTTAATAATAAAATAATAAGAGACTATTAAATAAAAATGAGAATACTACTAAATTAGAACCTAATTAAGATAGTAGGACTAATCTATGCAGTATAATTAATGAGAAGTAATACTATAAAATAAAAATAAAGAACTCTATTTCAGAACTATGAGACAGAATATTCTGTTTTCTTATTTACTCTTTACTTTATTTTTTCTATTTAAAGTTGATCAATTTACATAATGTATCTATAAACAAAGTAATAAATATACTTAAAACAAAGTAGGAATTCGCAAAATGGATAAAATCATTGCAGTTATTATAGGGAAGTCTAGAGATATCCTATTTGAAGGAGGACGGGATTCAAATCAGGGAAAGGATCCTTTCTTCTATTGATTTGATAGAAATTCGTTTTTCTTTTCCTGTCTGTATGATTTTGATTTTCGATGAATGAGCCTTTGGTAATGCTTTTATCTCTATTCTATGTCGCAGGCGCCTATCCAGTCTATAAACAAATACTAATGAGAAAATGAAAACTATACTAAACTAAAGAAAACATAGGATAGAGATCCTAAAATCTAAAAAAGGGCATATTAGGGCTATACGGATTCGAACCGTAGACCTTCTCGGTAAAACAGATCAAACGGATTATTATCGAAATGATTTGAACTGTTTCAAAGACCCAACATGCATTTTTTTGCATTGGGCTCTTTCATAAACTGATTTAAAGATCAGTTAGTCCACCATAGTTTTTCTTTACGGAAAGATAATGAGATGGCTCCCTGTGCTCTGATTGATTTTTTGTATTATGATCTATCTAGGAGCAATACCAAAGTGTTTCAAAGGAGGATTACCTTGACTTAGGTCTGCCTCCGGTCTAAATTAAATCAACCTAAGTGAAATGGAGTCTCTATCGTTCCACTGCAAGAGTTAACTATGAGACTTCATACACCTTAAAGTTCATAGAACGAAAAGAAGTTTTTTGGAGGCCCTTATCCTCATTACGCCTAGCATTTAGTGGGCTGGATATTTACCTTATCAACTAGCAAATCCATAAGGGTTCTATTTGATTAGGCACCTGAATTGGCACCTGAATCGGACTGAACCGACTGTTTGTCAGGCTACTGTTCTCCTATTCTCTCGAATCTATGAAGTAAGACATTGATTTTGCAATAAGATCGATTATGTTCATTGCATAATAAGCTCCTTTGAAAAGCATTGGCGCACGTGTAAACGAGTTGCTCTACCGAACTGAGCTATAGCCCTTATCAGAGATATCTTAACATATAGATAATTTCTTGTCAAGATGAATATTTTCTAATGCCAGAGGATACCCCTTTGATCTGTATCTGTTTAGTATTTAGTTTAGTATTTAGTATATAACAGACCAATAACAGAGCGGTATTGCTTAGAAAAGGGATTCAATATATAATCGATCGAAGTAATGGGTCTTCCTTTGTGGTGATAAATTGCCTACTTAACTCAGTGGTTAGAGTATTGCTTTCATACGGCGGGAGTCATTGGTTCAAATCCAATAGTAGGTAAGTAGGTAGAAAAATTACTAGATAGCATTGGACTTACTTCGCTTCGCTATCTAATAACTTTTTCTACCCCTCTTCCCTTTTTCTTTGTATCAACTATAAACCACTGGATTGTCTTCAATTGGATGGGGGAATCCAATTGACAGCCTCGATTCGTATCCTAGCTCGTCTGAGAGCGAGCTTCGCTTCAACCAAATCTTTCGTACCCTCAGCTTTACTCAAGTTAGCTTCGGCTATTTCAAGTGCCTTTTGAGCTTCTTCCGGATCAATATCACTACCCAGTTCCGCATCATTTCCTAAAATGATGATCTCATTATTAACTATTCTCGCAAAACCGCTCCACAGAATCGCTGTTAACCATTGGTCGTTGAGGAGGCGTATTCTCAAAGGACCCATATCTACTGCTGTGTTAATGGGGGCGTGGTTTGGTAATACGCCAATTTGGCCACTATTAGTGGATAAAATGATTTCTTTCACTTCACAATCCCAAATAATTCGCTTAGGAGTCAGTACATAAAGATTTAATTTCATTTCTTCGATTTGTTCTCCTCTTCTAAGGTTATAGCTTTCGTGCTAGCTTCATCGATGTTACCCACCAAATAAAAAGCCTGTTCAGGTAGGCCGTCTAATGTCTCCGGAAAGGATTAGTTGAAATCCCCTAATAGTTTCCGCAAGAGCAACATACTTTCCTGGAGAACCAGTAAAAACTTCTGCCACAAAGAACGGTTGTGATAAGAAACGCTCAATTTTTCTTGCTCTTGCTACAGTTAAACGATCCTCTTCCGATAATTCATCCAAGCCAAGAATTGCGATAATGTCCTGAAGTTCTTTGTAACGTTGTAAAGTTTCCTTAACTCTTTGCGCAGTTTCATAATGTTCGTTGCCAACGATCCGAGGCTGTAACATAGTCGAGGTTGAATCTAAAGGATCTACTGCTGGATAAATACCCTTGGAAGCTAATCCTCTGGAAAGTACGGTAGTAGCATCCAAATGTGCAAATGTTGTGGCAGGGGCAGGGTCGGTCAAATCGTCTGCAGGTACATAAACTGCTTGAATCGAAGTTATAGATCCCTTTTTAGTAGAAGCAATTCTTTCTTGCAAAGAACCCATTTCTGTACTAAGAGTAGGTTGATAACCCACTGCGGAGGGCATTCTCCCTAATAAAGCGGATACCTCTGATCCTGCTTGAACAAAACGAAAGATATTATCGATAAATAAAAGCACGTCTTGCTTATTAACATCTCGGAAATATTCCGCCATAGTTAGGGCAGTTAAACCAACTCTCATACGAGCTCCCGGTGGTTCATTCATTTGGCCATAGACTAGAGCTACCTTTGATTCCTCAATATTTTTTTCATTAATTACTCCGGATTCCTTCATTTCCATATAAAGATCATTTCCTTCACGAGTCCGTTCCCCTACTCCACCGAATACGGATACGCCCCCATGAGCTTTAGCAATGTTATTGATTAATTCCATGATCAGTACTGTTTTACCTACTCCAGCCCCCCCAAATAGTCCTATTTTTCCTCCACGTCGATAAGGAGCTAAAAGATCGACGACCTTAATACCTGTTTCAAAGATGGATAATTTCGTATCTAACTCGATAAAGGCAGGCGCAGATCTATGAATAGGGAACGTTGCACTACTATCTACAGGACCCAAATTGTCAACAGGCTCCCCAAGAACGTTGAAAATTCGTCCGAGAGTAGCTCCACCGACCGGAACACTGAGAGGAGCTCCCGTGTCAATCACTTCCATTCCTCTCATCAACCCGTCCGTAGCACTCATAGCTACAGCTCTAACTCGATTATTTCCTAATAATTGTTGTACCTCACAAGTCACATTAATTTGCTTATCGGCAGTGTCTCTACTCTGGACTACCAAAGCGTTATAAATATAAGGTAACTTGCCTGGGGGAAAAGTGACATCCAGCACGGGTCCAATAATTTGATCGATACGACCTGTACTTTTTTCTTCAATTGTGGAAACCCCGGGAGGAGAAGTAGTAGGATTGGTTCTCATAATTATCACATAATTAAAAAAAAGGAATTTGTCGAAATTTTTCTTTTTTTATTGTTGAATAATGCCAAATCAAATCAAAAAAAATCCAAAAGTAAAAAGGAAATGAATTAGTTAATTCAATAAGAGAGAAAAGGGGACCAGGACTTGATTTCGTTGCCCAAGCGAATCCCATTCAATCGTTTACTCATGGAATGAGTCCATTGGAAAGTTCAATCAATCTTTTTTTTCATATACATTTTGCCTTTTGTGGAGGATCTGTGCCTACTCTACTTTCCTATCTAGGACTTCGATATACAAAATATATACTACTGTGAAGCATAGATTGCTGTCAACAAAGAATTTTATTAGTATTTAGTTAGGTATTTGCATTCAAAATAAGAAAAGAGAACTATTAAGAACTTGTAAAATAAGGATTAGGAATTAATTTGGGTTGCGCTATATCTATCAAAGAGTATACAATAATTATGGATTTGGTAAATCAAATCCATGGTTTAATAACGAACCGTGTTAACTTACCATAACAACAACTCAATTCCTATCGAATTCCTATATTGGAATTCCTATAGGATAGAACATACACAGGGTGTACGCATTATATATGAATGAAACATATTCATTAACCTAAGCATGCCCTCAATTTTCTTTAATGAGTTGATATTATATTAATTGAATATCCTTTTTGTTTTACGAGATTTTTGCTAAAGTTTCATTTACGCCTAATTAACATCGAGTAGACCCTGTTATTGTGAGAATTCTTAATTCAAGAGTTATAGGGAGGGACTTATGTCACCACAAACAGAAACTAAAGCAGGTGTTGGATTTCAAGCTGGTGTTAAAGATTATAAATTGACTTACTACACCCCAGAGTATGAAACTAAGGATACTGATATCTTGGCAGCATTCCGAGTAAGTCCTCAGCCTGGGGTTCCGCCCGAAGAAGCAGGGGCTGCAGTAGCTGCCGAATCTTCTACTGGTACATGGACAACTGTTTGGACTGATGGACTTACCAGTCTTGATCGTTACAAAGGACGATGCTATCACATCGAGCCTGTTGCTGGGGAAGACAACCAATGGATCTGTTATGTAGCTTATCCATTAGACCTATTTGAAGAGGGTTCCGTTACTAACATGTTTACTTCCATTGTAGGTAACGTATTTGGTTTCAAAGCCCTACGTGCTCTACGTTTGGAGGATCTACGAATTCCCCCTACTTATTCAAAAACTTTCCAAGGCCCGCCTCATGGTATCCAAGTTGAAAGAGATAAGTTGAACAAGTACGGTCGTCCTTTATTGGGATGTACTATTAAACCAAAATTGGGATTATCCGCAAAAAATTATGGTAGAGCGTGTTATGAGTGTCTACGTGGTGGACTTGATTTTACCAAAGATGATGAAAACGTAAACTCACAACCATTTATGCGCTGGAGAGACCGTTTTGTCTTTTGTGCCGAAGCTATTTATAAATCACAGGCCGAAACCGGTGAAATCAAGGGGCATTACTTGAATGCGACTGCGGGTACATGTGAAGAAATGATTAAGAGAGCTGTATTTGCAAGAGAATTAGGGGTTCCTATTGTAATGCATGACTACTTAACTGGGGGATTCACCGCAAATACTACTTTGGCTCATTATTGCCGCGACAATGGCCTACTTCTTCACATTCACCGTGCAATGCATGCAGTTATTGATAGACAGAAAAATCATGGTATGCATTTCCGTGTATTAGCTAAAGCATTGCGTATGTCTGGGGGAGATCATATCCACTCCGGTACAGTAGTAGGTAAGTTAGAAGGGGAACGCGAAATGACTTTAGGTTTTGTTGATTTATTGCGCGATGATTTTATTGAAAAAGATCGTGCTCGCGGTATCTTTTTCACTCAGGACTGGGTATCCATGCCAGGTGTTATACCGGTAGCTTCAGGTGGTATTCATGTTTGGCATATGCCAGCTCTGACCGAAATCTTTGGGGACGATTCTGTATTACAATTTGGTGGAGGAACTTTAGGACATCCTTGGGGAAATGCACCTGGTGCAGCAGCTAATCGAGTGGCTTTAGAAGCCTGTGTACAAGCTCGTAACGAAGGGCGCGATCTTGCTCGCGAAGGTAATGAAATTATCCGAGCAGCTTGCAAATGGAGTCCTGAACTAGCCGCAGCTTGTGAAGTATGGAAGGCGATCAAATTCGAGTTCGAGCCGGTAGATACTATTGATTAACTAGATAAAACTAAAGATAAAGAAGGTATAAATAAAAAAGAAACGAAATAAAAAGAGAAAAAAATCAGTTATGAAATGCAGTAATTCTTCTTTATTCTTCTAATTGATTGCAATTAAACTCGGCTCAATCTTTTTTAGAAAAAAAAGATTGAGCCGAATAAAAATAGATCATGATATGATCATGAGACTTGACAAATTGAGATTCGTCTATTCTATATATCTAGAATATATATATTAAGGTATAATACAATAAAGAAATACAAATAAAATAATAAAATAATAAAATATAGTATTATCATATGATAATGATAATGGAATCAAATACGCAGTATTTACAGAAAAAAGTCTTCGTTTATTGGGAAAGAATCAATATACTTTTAATGTCGAATCGGGATTCACTAAGACAGAAATAAAGCATTGGGTCGAACTCTTCTTTGGTGTTAAGGTGGTAGCTGTGAATAGCCATCGACTACCTGGAAAAGGTAGAAGAATAGGACCTATTCTGGGCCATACAATGCATTACAGACGTATGATCATTACCCTTCAACCGGGTTATTCTATTCCACTTCTAGATAGAGAAAAAAACTAAAGGAGAATGAATGAAAAAAGACATAGTTTGGAAGTTAGACCTTTTTATAGGACTCTCTTTCAATTTCAAAAAAGAGGACGTTTGAAACTTTTAACAGGCGTAATCGTGAGTCAACAAGTGACTCGAACTGTGTGTAAAAAAAGAAGCATTTTTTTTTTTTCAAAATGCTAGAACTAGATAAGGAAGTTTTCTATAACCTTGAGAAAAAGGATAAAAAGGTAGTTTTTTTTTAGTTTATGACTCCGATCAAGAGCGAGAAATCCTTGATTTGGGATTGGACATAGAACCTGGACCCATCGTAGAGACGTTTAGTTCAAAAGAAAGGATCGTATCCTGATGGTAAGAATTATACTTTCGTGGAAATACACGCGCTATAGACTTCAATGCGGTAGAGTAGACGTTTTGTTTCTAATTTTTCTGGACCAAACCTCCGCTCCGACCCAACGATACAATGAATTTTTTCTGTTCATATTCATAAATAAAAAAGATTCGGAATCGCAATGCTACTATATGCGTCCAGAGGAGTATTTGGAATAATATTCTTCTATAATCCATTATTGCGGGGGGTCTTACTAACAGGGCTTCGCTGCACGGGACAGGTCTTCGTCGAAAAGCTAACTCCACCCGGCATTTTCATACCCTTTCTTTGGGTGGTATATCGCCTTTTAAAGTCTAAGAGGGTAGTAGGGGATCTATAGTAGGTAAGATAATTTGCCCTTTGATTTTGATTGAATATACTATTTTTCCGCCTTTACCACGCATTATTGTATGCGCTTCTAGAGAAGTATGTATGCAGGAAGTAAATTCTAACCGCTTTCTTTTGAATCCAATTTCAAATTAGATTAGAAAGATAGAAAGGCCATGAGGATGGGAAAATCAAAATAAAATCTTTTTAATTAGTTCTCCTTTTTTGGAATTTTCTTATTATCCTTTCATTTTTTTTACAGAATATTTTTCAAACTAAAAATAAAAAATACAATACAATAGTCAATATTCCTTATAATAGATATACTTAATTATATCATAAGAATCTTAAGATATTTTTCGACTAGATAGAAATAGTAAATTTGAATTGAGACACCTATTCCATGACGGATTTAAACTTACCTTCTATTTTCGTGCCTTTAGTAGGCTTAGTATTTCCGGCAATTGCAATGACTTCTTTATTTCTTTATGTGCAAAAAAATAAGATTGTCTAGTATTTTTTAGTGTAAGTAATATAATATGGTAGGGTATGTGGCTTTTTCTACACACACTTTCTACACACAAATGAAAAACGGTTATGGATGCGGATATAGGCTACGAGCATAAATGCATGAATATGCAGAGCCAGGTATAGCGAGTTTTATTTTATTTATTTTAATTGAATCAACGAATATTTTTTGAATAGAAAGTCAATGTATCTAACCTATTATTTCACAGGAGTACTAGTTGCTGAAGGCGATTTCAGAATCAAAAAAAGTAAAGTCAAAATTATTTAGCTTATTCTCTCAATTTCAATCGACCGCTGCTGGATTTAGTATATCTAATATGAATTGGCGATCAGAACACATATGGGTAGAACTTCTAAAAGGTTCTCGAAAAAGGGGTAATTTTTTCTGGGCCTGTATTCTTTTTCTAGGTTCACTAGGATTCTTATCGGTTGGGATTTCCAGTTATCTTGGTAAGAATATTATATCTATACTTCCATCTCAAGAAATTCTTTTTTTTCCGCAGGGGGTCGTGATGTCTTTCTACGGAATCGCAGGCCTATTCATTAGCTCCTACTTGTGGTGTACTATTTTGTGGAATGTAGGTAGTGGTTATGACCGATTCGATAGAAAAGAGGGAATAGTGTGCATTTTTCGTTGGGGATTCCCTGGAATAAAACGTCGCGTCTTCCTTCGATTCCTTATGCGGGATATCCAATCAATTAGAATTCAGGTTAAAGAGGGTCTTTATCCTCGTCGTATTCTTTATATGGAAATCCGGGGCCAGGGGATCATTCCCTTGACTCGTACTGATGATAAATTTTTTACTCCACGAGAAATTGAACAAAAAGCTGCCGAATTGGCCTATTTCTTGCGCGTACCAATTGAAGTATTTTGAGGTATCTTTTTTGAACTGAGTTGAATGAAGAAAAGAAGAATTGGAAGAAGAAAAGTTTTCTCAACACAGGGAGGAAGTCCCTTCTAAATTGGATTTGTTATTGTAAGGGGATTTTTAAGTATTTATCTAAAGGAAGGAACAAACGAGGATAAGAGAAATTTGCTTTTAATTTTTTTTTATCCAAGTTAGATATATCGCATACTATTCTTCCTTTTTCATCCGAAAGGGCTTTTTTTTTATTCTATTTCACTATTTCATTCCATCTAGATCTAAGAAAGAACCCAATGCACTGAAATTCCACTAATAACTAATATACAAAAAAGAAGAATAGATACAGGGTATCAAACCTATAGAGTTTTTGCTTCAAAGAAATAGAAATATCATGAAATAGAAATATCATCATATAGAGTCAGGGAATGGAATAGAGTCAGCGAATGAAGCATATTCATTAACAACTCCATTTACAGATCAAAAATGAAAAAAAAGAAAGCATTGCCTTCTTTACTATATCTTGTATTTATCGTACTTTTGCCTTGGGGGGTCTCTTCCTCATTTAACAAATGTCTGGAACTTTGGATTAAGAATTGGTGGAATACCAGGCAATCCGAAACTCTCTTAACTGATATTCAAGAGAAAAGGATTCTAGAAAGATTCATAGAATTAGAAGAACTTTCTCTCTTGGACGAGATGATAAAAGGGAAACTAAAGACACATGTACAAAAACCTCCTACAGGAATACACAAGGAAATAATACAATGGGTCAAAATAAATAATGAGGATCATCTCCATACCATTTTGCATTTCTCGACAAATATAATCTGTTTGGCTATTCTAAGTGGTTCTTTTTTTCTGGGTAAAGAGGAACTTGTCATTTTGAATTCTTGGGTTCAGGAATTCTTCTATAATTTAAATGACTCAATAAAAGCTTTTTTTATTCTTTTAGTTACTGATTTTTTTGTTGGATTTCACTCCACCCGTGGTTGGGAACTAGTAATTCGTTGGGTCTACAACGATTTTGGATGGGCTCCTAACGAGCTTATTTTCACTATTTTTGTTTGTAGTTTTCCAGTAATTCTAGATACATGTTTGAAATTTTGGGTCTTTTTTTGTTTAAATCGTCTATCTCCTTCGCTTGTAGTCATTTATCATTCAATTAGTGAAGCATAAATTCATTTGATCTCCCGATATTAATATTAATCAAATTAGCAAGCATCTTTTTTTAGAAAGAAAGCCCTTTTCCATTTTAGCAAAATTCTTTCTATTTATACCTACTTTAAGGTATTCATCATTGCAGTACAACTGTTGCAGTAGAATGACAACAGATTCGTGTATAGGGAACTAGATTAGCTTAGCTACCTATCTAATTTATTGTAGAAATTCTGGGATCTGCGATTGGACATGGAAAATAGAAATACTTTTTCTTGGGTAAAGGAACAGATAACTCGATCGATTTCTGTATCGATCATGATATACGTAATAACTCGGACATCTATTTCAAATGCATATCCCATTTTTGCGCAGCAGGGTTATGAAAACCCACGAGAAGCAACTGGACGAATTGTATGTGCCAATTGCCATTTAGCTAGCAAGCCCGTCGATATTGAAGTTCCCCAAGCTGTGCTTCCCGATACTGTATTTGAAGCAGTTCTTCGAATTCCTTATGATATGCAATTGAAACAAGTTCTTGCTAATGGAAAAAAGGGAGGGTTGAATGTAGGTGCTGTTCTTATTTTGCCCGAGGGATTCGAATTAGCGCCGCCCGATCGTATTTCCCCTGAGTTAAAAGAAAAGATAGGAAATCTTGCTTTTCAGAGTTATCGTCCCGATAAAAAAAACATTCTTGTGATAGGCCCTGTTCCCGGTAAGAAATATAGTGAAATTGTCTTTCCCATTCTTTCCCCTGATCCTGCTACGAAGAAAGATGCTCATTTCTTAAAATATCCCATATATGTAGGGGGAAACCGAGGAAGAGGACAGATCTATCCTGATGGTAGCAAGAGTAACAATACAGTCTATAATGCTACGTCAACAGGTATAGTAAGAAAAATACTACGTAAAGAAAAGGGGGGGTATGAAATATCCATAGTTGATGCATCAGATGGACGCCAAGTGATTGATATTATACCTCCCGGACCAGAACTTCTTGTTTCAGAGGGGGAATCCATCAAGCTTGATCAACCATTAACAAGCAATCCTAATGTGGGAGGTTTTGGTCAGGGGGACGCAGAAATCGTGCTTCAGGATCCATTACGTGTCCAAGGCCTTTTGTTCTTCTTCGCATCCGTTATTTTGGCACAAGTTTTTTTGGTTCTCAAAAAGAAACAGTTTGAAAAGGTTCAATTGTACGAAATGAATTTCTAGGTCCCGGGATTTCTTACCATCAAGTTGGTAAAAAGCCTCGATTTATTGGCAATTGCTAGAATTATCTATGATCTATTTTGGAAATCCTTTTTTTGTTTAGACTGCTTTTTGTTTATGAGATGTCTGGAATTCCTTATTTATATCCCATGCAAAAGAAGAGAATCCAAGGCAAAGGCGAGAACAATCAAATTAAAATTTCTTCTTTTTCGGAGGGATTGCAGGTCTTCTTAATCGTCTATTCGGCACAAGAAAAAGCCTTTTTCTTGTGCCGATTCTTCTTGTATCAAAATAAGAATCCTTTTTCTTCCTAATTCGTCAAAGATTACTATTTCTTCTTTATTCGGGTCTGTCTCTTGGACCTCTTTTTCTTTTGCTTAGGTTTAGCCGAGGTAGTGGACAAACAGAGGGGAAGAAAATATGGCGGGGGAAAAATTTCTTGTGATTGTGAGCAAATTGCTTGGCTTGTTTAATTAAGTTCAACTTCAAATTTACAGAAATTTTGCAAAAAAAAAGTAAACTCTTCCATTGAAGGTTTTTTTATTTTTAGGCTAGTTGAATAGTTTTGATTAAGGTTTTATTAGTTTATTACTCGAAACTAAATCAAGGATTTTCAGGATACTTCCTTCGTGGAATAAGATATTGGATCCTCGAGTGATCTCTTTTTCTTGTTGCTTCATAAGAGTGAATCGAATAGATTCAATTCGCGTTATAAGAGTAAAATAAAAATTCCGCGGGTCCTTTCCGCTCTAATCAGATAAAGGGGGGTAAGGACCCGCTAAGCTCCTACTTTTTCATGTTTACAATCTGGTCCCTCCGATTACTATAGAGATGAACCCAATCCAGAATATGAACCATAAAAGAAAACACCTACTAAACCAATCACAGCAATACCAGCTACAGTACCTATCAGCCAAAGAGGAATTCTTCCAGTAGTATCGGCCATTTCCCCTACTTTCCTCCACATTTTATCAATTGGTCATGCTAGAGACAAAAACAGTCATGGGTAGTTATAAGGATGGTATCCTTCCAAATGGGATAAGAGAATTCTTATTAGTCTCTTTCTTTCTCTCAATTGAAGAAGTAATTGGAAAATAAAACAGCAAGTACAAAAATGAGTAATAAACCCCAGTATAGACTGGTACGATTCAATTCAACATTTTGTTCATTCGGGTTTGATTGTGTCATAGTTCTATAGTTGGAATTTGTTTTATCGTTGGATGAACTGCATTGCTGATATTGATCCCAAGAAAAAAACAGTAGGTACAGCTAGTCCGTGAATAGCCAGCCATCGCACTGTAAAAATAGGATAGGTTCGATCTATGGTCATTGAGGGCCTCCTAAAAGGATCTACTAAATTCATCGAGTTGTTCTAAAGAATCAAAACGGTCGGTTATTAACGGAATTCCTTGTCGGCTTTCCGTGAAATACTCGTTTGGCCTAGGACTTCCAAACACGTCATAAGCTAAACCCGTACTGACAAATAACCAACCCGCAATGAATAGGGAAGGTATAGTAATGCTATGAATAACCCAGTATCGAATACTGGTAATAATATCAGCAAAAGAACGTTCTCCCGTGCTTCCAGACATGCTGAACTCCCAAAATTTTTGTACATTCAAAAAAGGAATTGATTCCGTAAAAGATGGGATCGACCAGTAAATAGAAAATTACTGATATTTCATCCTTGTGAGATTGTCAATTTTGTACCAAAGGTGTATTTTGAGTATACCGAATTAGTATAGCTATCCTTCCTATGGCACAGCAATCTGGTTTTGCCTGGTTCCGAAACATAATTACTTTTTTATTTTTTTTTTGTCTATAGGTAAGCTATATGTTATTCAAGGCATCAATAGAAAACCCCATTTTTGTAGGTTCTACTTACTTTTCATTGGCTTCGGAATAATAGAGTAATTCGGAATAGCAGCCAAAATCTTGGGAAAATCTAAGTTAATGATCAATAGGTTTGGATAAATAATTTAGGAAGGATATTCTCATACTGACACAATACAAGGACAAGTATATGTGAAATCTATCCTTTCATAATTCGTAATTCATCCTTGTATTGTTTGTTGGATTAGGTCTAACTTTCTTGACCAAACTGCGAGCGCGGAACTTTACGAGATGAAATAGGGAAAGACAGAAGATAGAATAGAACTTAAAAGGATAATTGAAGTGACTCGTCTTCGAATCTACTTTGGTTGGAGTTCGAAAAAGGAATAAAAATAAAGTAAATTCAAGGAAGAGCTTTCTTTTTTTTTTTTTTTTAACAGCCCCTTGGCAGGTCGTGGAATGCTTTTGTTCTCCTCTTATTCCATATGGAATACAATCAGTTAAAATAAGAAGGAATAGGGGAATATTCGATCGTTCACTCCAAAAAGAGGGTCCTATTGAAAAAGAAATTATCCAAAATAGAAAGAAGTTTTTTTTTTCAAATTCAATTGTTTATTTATCTCTTATTCAAAAATTTCCCTGAAAATTGAATTTCTTTTTTTCATTCAATGGGGTTAGATGATCTAGTTCTTAATATTATTACTTTACTCAATTGACAAATTCCACAACAAATCTCTTGATTCGGAATTAGGGACTCATGTATCATCTGATGAATCCACTTTCTTTTACACTTCTGTATCTTACTCTATCTTGTTTTTTAGTATTATCTAAAATAACTGATGAATTATGAATTTTCCATAACTTAGGTAAATGCTTTACCAACATATGTAGTGTAGTAAAAAAAAATAAATGGAATTTAACTCTTTCATGCTTACTTTAACTAGTTATTTTGGTTTTCTACTGGCTGCTTTAACTATAACCCCAGCTCTATTTATTGGCTTGAACAAGATACGCCTTATTTGAATTGACTGAATAATTATAATTCAGAAAAGAAAAATCTTTCTTTGGGATTCCTGGCATTCTACGACTCTTTTCCAGACTAATTAGGAATTCTTTTCTTGGTCATTGAGATTCGTGGATAATTTAGAGTACTATTTAGGGATAGATCGTACCTCTTTTTTTATCCCCTCGAACAAATCGAAATGATTGAAGTTTTTCTATTTGGAATCGTCTTAGGCCTAATTCCTATTACTTTAGCGGGATTATTCGTGACTGCGTATTTGCAATACAGGCGTGGGGATCAGTTGGATCTTTGATTGAGTCATTTTTTTTTTTTGATTGACCTCCTCCAGACCAGAGAGGAGGTCAAATTGAAATTGGAGTTACAATTCAATTTTGTTAAGTTATTTTACTCTGCTTCGACATAAAATAGATGGAATCACGCTCTGTAGGATTTGAACCTACGACATCGGGTTTTGGAGACCCGCGTTCTACCGAACTGAACTAAGAGCGCTTTCATTCATTCAAAAAGAAAATCTTTTTCTATTCCTAATGTATCTCACGTACGTATAGTCTCCACAAATTCAAGTTATACCCACTTTACTTTAATTGATCTCGTCGCTACTGCCTATAAAGAAGAAAGAAGTAATAGGTAGGGATGACAGGATTTGAACCTGTGACATTTTGTACCCAAAACAAACGCGCTACCAAGCTGCGCTACATCCCTTTTCCAAATTAAATTGTTGTACAATGCCATTGTACACAATTCCTGTCTTCTTTTCCACATCATAATTTTCTTCTTCTTTCTTTCTCTATCTATATATAGAACCCTCGTGTCATTTCTTCTTTTTGGTCTCATATAATTAAGGAATTATATACATATAAAATCCAATATAATTTCGCCTATAAAAGAAGGATTACTTTTCCTTGGTAATATATAGGAAGAAGGGGTCATCTTTTTCTTTTTTAGGGATAGGAAAATTTCGTCGATATGGTTCATTTTATATATAGCATAACAATCTTGGGCAAGAGTTTATGATCATATATGTATTCCAACAAGGAAGGAGGATTTTCAATGCGGGATATAAAAACATATCTCTCTGTAGCACCCGTGCTAAGTACTCTATGGTTTGGTGCTTTAGCAGGTTTATTGATAGAAATTAATCGTTTATTCCCAGATGCTTTGTCATTCCCTTTTTTTTAATTCTAGTTATTGCTATGGGAGGGATAGATTTCTTCGTGATATGACAAAATTTGATCCTTTTCAATCTTTTTTTAGTATCGGAAGGAAAAAGAAAGAAAAGATGGATTGGGTTGAACCTCAGAGTCATTAAAAATTTGGTAAACCCCATTTTTGAAAATAGAAATTCAATTTAAAGGGGTACCCAAGCTAAATAAGGCCTCAGAAATCAGAGCATAGAAAAGGCGGGGCTGGCTAATTAAATGAAAGGATTTCGAACCAAAATCTTTGCTAATTCGACAAGGATTGTATTCTTTAATTATTTCTCTATTTTTTATTACTTAATTAAAGAATAAAAAAAAATTATTCTAATGAATTTTATTCTTCTTCTTCGGATTCAAAATAGAAGAATAAAAGAATAAGTAGAAGAATTAAGTTAAGTCAATCCAAAAAGAAAAGGAGGTTCATGGCCAAGGGAAAAGATGTTAGAATCAGAGTTATTTTGGAATGCATCAGTTGTGTTCGAAAAGGTGCCAATGAGGAATCGACGGGGATTTCTAGATATAGTACTCAAAAGAATCGCCACAATACACCCGGACAATTAGAATTCAAAAAATTTTGTCGTTATTGTCGCAAGCATACGACTCATCACGAAATAAAGAAATAGGAACATCGTGTGTTTGATCTTTCCAAACAACAGAAAGAGTAAGAACTTCATATTTAATATATAAAGAAAACATAGTATAGAATACAAAATACAAATCAACTCATCTGATTTCCGGTAGATATTATTTCATATGTATAGAGGGTATTCATATACTATAATATGAATCAAATAAGATATGGATCAAAGAAAAACTACTTCTTCTGGATCCTAAATTAATAAAATAAAGAAGTGAATTTTCAAATTTTCAAATTTTAAATAAGGAATAAATCATGTATACATCTAAACAACCTTTTCTTAAATCTAAGCAACCCTTTAGTAAATCCAAGCAAACTTTTAATAAATCCAAGCAACCCTTTCGTAAATCCAAGCAAACTTTTCGTAAATTCAAGCAACCTTTTCGTAAATCTAAACAACCTTTTCGTAGGCGTCCCCGGATTGGCCCGGGAGATCGAATTGATTATAGAAACATGAGTTTAATTAATAGATTTATTAGTGAACAAGGAAAAATATTATCGAGACGAATAAATAGATTAACCTTGAAACAACAACGATTAATTACTCTTGCTATAAAACAGGCTCGTATTTTATCTTTCTTACCGTTTCGTAACTATGAGAACGAAAAGCAATTTCAAGCCCAGTCAATTTCAATAATTACAGGTTCTAGACCCAGAAAAAATAGACATATTCCTCAATTAACGCAAAAGTACAATTCCAATCGAAACTTAAGAAACAACAACCAAAATTTAAGAAACAACAACCGGAACTTAAGTTCCGATTGTTGATGTTTTATTCGAATTCGAAAGGGCCAGACCTATATATATTATAAAGAAAGTAATCCAGCTCGTTGATTCCTACCACTTAATCTTAATTTATTGTATCTTCCCGGAGTTCCCTCTCCGGGAATTCATCTTTTATTATTCCAGTATATTACTTTATTTATACCTTTAATTGATGATCTTTATTTTATTGGAAATCGTGTAAAGATTATTTGGATTTGATACAGCTACTTGTGCAAGCATTTTACGATTAAGAATCAATTTCTTCTTGTACAGGTTGTGTATTAATTTACTATAACTATCGAATACTTTATATACCCGCGTTGCTGCGTTTATCCGAGTGATCCACAAACGACGAAAATCCCTCTTTTGCCTACCTCTATCTCGATGAGAGGAAACAAAAGCTCTTTTTACCTGTTGGGTAATCATTCGATTAAGTCTTAAATGAGCCCCTCTAAAGTTTGAGGCAAATGAACGCATTTTTGTTCGTCGTCTCCGGGCTATATATCCTCGCGGAACTCTGGTCATTGAATCAAATTAACCTTAATGAATAACTAATGATTTCTCTTCTTTTAGCCACCCTTTTTCTCATTAATAACAAAACTAATTATTCCGATATATAAAATATTAATTCCAATGGCTTTTGCTATAGTAACCTTCCCAACCACGATTTTTTATTCCACTCCGTTCAGTTATTTCTATACGAAATAACAAATTCATTCTAATAATACTAAAAAAAATAGTGGGTTCCATCGTTTCTATGGTTCCCTTTTAAACGGTGAGGCCCTCTCTATACACCGGAGCCCTTTCTTTCATCAAAAGGTATTGCGAACTTGTATAGTCCACATTCTTTGGCTCTACCTATCCATTATAGAGTAAATAGCTCTTTTCACAATAAGAGTTATCCATACAGTGACGGTATTTAATTATGAAAGTTGGCTAAGTAGCTGACCCTGTTAGTCCGTTCTTTTAAGATAAAGGAGCATAAGCCTTTTTCTTTTTATTACTATTTCCTCCGCTTAATGGATAACCATTTGCTACCAATGGGAGAATTGCTTCTTATTTCCAATTTAGATAATTGGATTTGCACCAAAGGAAACCATAAATTCCATATACCATAGAAATCTAGGATAGAGAAGCTATATCCTATTCATTGGTACTAATCATGGATACTTCAATTTTTTTTATATTTGTTTGAAGTCATGATCTGAACGAGTCGCACATACACCCTAGCACATGTTCCTCGACGCTGAGGGCATCCTTTAAGCGCGGCCGTTTTTCGAGCATTTCGTATTGGCTGTCTTGCGTTTCTAATAAGTTGTTTAACCGTCGGCATGTTGTATGTATATAGAAAAAAATGGATTGGTTTAGATCCATCTTAACCTGATGATTGCTCATCATGAAGTCTTTCTATTTTCTATTAAATCGAGGAAAACACGAATTTAGCTGTGAAATAACTTTACAAGAAATCCGGACACTACCAATCCTTAAACATTTCTGGAAACCACACTGGATCAGTATCGCAGTGCTTGTCAATCATTTCATCCCCTACAATATCGACAAGTCCATAAGCTTTGGCTTCGTCTGCTGACATAAAAACATCCCTTTCCATGTCTTCGGATACAACCCAAAAAGGCTTGCCTGTTCTTACTGCATAAACCCTTGTGATCATTTCGCGAACTTTGTGTAACTCTTCTACTTCTAGTAAAAATTCTGGTGTCCTTGCCCGATAATAAGCACTAGCAGGTTGGTGAAGCATAATCCTCGCGTGAGGGAATGCTATACGCTTGGTGGGTTCTCCTCCAAGCAGAATGAAGGACGCCATGGAGGCGGCTATTCCGAGGCATATTGTATATATATCTGGTGTCACCGTTTGCATCGTATCAAAAATAGCCATTCCTGAGATTAGCCACCCGCCTGGGGAGTTTATAAACAAAAAAATATCACTAATTCCATCTTCTATACTCAGATATACCATGAGACCTGTAATATGATTCGTGATCTCGCAACGAATCTCTTGACCTAAAAAAAGTGTCCTTTCTCGATACATAACATTGTATAAGTCAACCCAAGTCGCTTCTTCATCTCCAGGAATCCGGTAAGGTACTTTTGGAACACCAATGGGCATATTAGATTAATATTATTAAATTTAAGTAAGAAAACCACACTTTAATATGGAAACGTAAGAATGGAACAGAAAGAAAGAATCCGCAGTTTATTGTCTTAATTTTTATTCTTATTCTATATGAATATTATAGATTCTATTAATACGTAGATTGAAAGGTTATACATATAAGGAATGTAAGACAGATTGAATAAAGAAAAGGGAATGGGTGATTTGAATGCTAAACAAAGAGGGGTAGCGATCTATTCTTCGTTTTTTCCAAATTGGCCAAGTTACCCATTGCATATTGGCACTTATCGAGTATAGAATAGATCTGCTTCTCTTTCTTCTTATGAACAGAATTGGCTTCTTATTTTTAATGGAATGAAATAAATATTCGCGCTTTCTGACACAGAATCCCCTAGAAGGGTTAGGTACATAGGATATGGATAGTCTTTTTCAATGCGATAAAATAAAGCGACATCGTGTCTATTTTTCTTTGCTAAAGGGGTATTTCCATGGGTTTGCCTTGGTATCGTGTTCATACTGTCGTATTGAATGATCCGGGTCGATTGCTTGCGGTGCATATAATGCACACAGCTCTAGTTTCTGGTTGGGCTGGCTCAATGGCTTTATACGAATTAGCAGTTTTTGATCCCTCTGATCCTGTTCTGGATCCAATGTGGAGACAAGGTATGTTCGTAATTCCCTTCATGACTCGTTTAGGAATAACGGATTCGTGGGGTGGTTGGAGTATTTCAGGAGGAACTGTAACAAATCCGGGTATTTGGAGTTATGAAGGTGTGGCAGGTACGCATATTGTGTTTTCTGGCTTGTGTTTCTTGGCAGCGATCTGGCATTGGGTATATTGGGACCTAGAAATATTCTCTGATGAGCGGACGGGAAAACCCTCTTTGGATTTGCCCAAGATCTTTGGAATTCATTTATTTCTTGCAGGGGTGGCTTGCTTTGGCTTTGGGGCATTTCATGTAACGGGTTTGTATGGTCCTGGGATATGGGTATCCGATCCTTATGGACTAACTGGAAAAGTACAAGCTGTAAATCCAGCGTGGGGTGCAGAAGGTTTTGATCCTTTTGTTCCGGGGGGAATAGCTTCTCATCATATTGCTGCGGGTACATTGGGTATATTAGCGGGCTTATTCCATCTTAGTGTCCGTCCGCCTCAACGTCTATATAAAGGATTACGTATGGGCAATATTGAAACTGTACTTTCCAGTAGTATCGCTGCTGTTTTTTTTGCAGCTTTCGTAGTTGCTAGGAACTATGTGGTATGGGTCAGCAACGACCCCAATCGAATTATTTGGGCCTACTCGTTATCAGTGGGATCAGGGATACTTTCAGCAAGAAATATATCGAAGAGTTAGCAATGGTTTAGCCGAAAATCTTAGTTTATCAGAAGCTTGGTCTAAAATTCCCGAAAAATTAGCCTTTTATGATTATATTGGTAATAATCCGGCAAAAGGGGGATTATTCAGAGCAGGCTCAATGGACAATGGGGATGGAATAGCTGTTGGATGGTTAGGACATCCCGTCTTTAGAGATAAAGAAGGACGTGAGCTTTTTGTACGCCGTATGCCTACTTTTTTTGAAACATTTCCGGTTGTTTTGGTAGATGAGGAGGGAATTGTTAGAGCAGACGTTCCTTTTAGAAGAGCAGAATCCAAATATAGTGTTGAACAAGTAGGTGTAACGGTGGAGTTCTATGGTGGCGAACTTAATGGAGTAAGTTATTCTGATCCTGCTACTGTAAAAAAATATGCGAGGCGTTCTCAATTAGGGGAAATTTTTGAATTAGACCGGGCTACTTTGAAATCTGATGGTGTTTTTCGCAGCAGTCCAAGGGGTTGGTTCACTTTTGGTCATGCTACCTTTGCTTTGCTCTTCTTTTTCGGACACATTTGGCATGGCGCTAGAACATTGTTCCGAGATGTTTTTGCTGGTATTGATCCAGATTTGGATGCTCAAGTGGAATTTGGAACATTCCAAAAAGTGGGAGATCCAACTACAAGGAAACAGGCAGTTTGATACACATTGTTATAGTATCTTTCACCTCTCTTTTTTGATTTGACATGGGAAACATCTCCCATCCTTTCTTTGACTCTTTTTCTTTCTTTATATGGGAAATTATCCCAAATGACAAATGAATAGGTGTGGAAGTTATAATTGTAAATAAACCAGGATCGAATCTATGGAAGCATTGGTTTATACGTTCCTTTTAGTTTCGACTTTAGGGATAATTTTTTTCGCTATCTTCTTCCGAGAACCACCTAAGGTTCCACCAACTCCAACTAAAAGAATAAAATAATTTCATTTAAGTAAGAAGTCCCCCTATCTGGGAGACTTCTTACTTAAATTAGTCTCCGTGTTCTTCGAATGGATCTCTTAATTGTTGAGAGGGTTGCCCAAACGCGGTATATAAGGCATACCCAGTAAAGCTTACAAGTAAACCAGATATGGAGATGGCGACTAAAGTTGCTGTTTCCATTTTTATAGAATTTCAAGATTACAATGGATCTACGAAAAGATCGTGTATTTACAACTACAACGGAATAGTATACAAAGTCAACACCAATGATTAAATAGAATTTATGGCTACACAAACCGTTGAAGATAGTTCTAAACCTAGGCCAAAACGAACTGGTGCAGGTAGTTTACTGAAACCCTTGAATTCGGAATATGGGAAAGTCGCCCCGGGTTGGGGGACTACTCCTTTTATGGGGATCGCAATGGCTTTATTCGCTATATTCCTATCTATCATTTTAGAAATTTATAATTCTTCCGTTTTACTGGACGGAATTTTAACCAATTAGGTTTCTACTAACTAAAACTAGGAAGTCAGAGTTTTTCCATCCAAAAAAGCCTTTCTAGTTTAAGATCTACATTTCTAGATATTATGGTAGTTCGACCGCGGAATTTTTTTGTTTCGGTATCTCTGGAATATGAGTGTGTGACTTGTTAGAATTGATCCTATTGATAATACATAGAAAGGGCCTGTTATCTCTATCAAGATGATTCTAATTCGTCAGATATTATTTATTCTAGTATCTGGAACACGAAATAGATAGAGTGGATCAAAAAAAAATGGAACTATGATTCATACTCACTATTAAGACCTCGCAACCAGACTGAAAAATTCAAGTAGTTCTTAAATAAAAATAAAAAAGAAATTTTCTTCCTTCCAATTTTGTTTGCCCAAAAGACAACTTTTTTTCTCTCGATTTTGTCGAGTCATTACACTGATTCAATAAATGATTATCAAGCGGTTCTTATTCGAAGAACCCTTGCCTTTTGTTTAGCTTGAGACTAAATCATCGTGGCTCTAGTATGAATCTAAGGTTTTAATTGAACTGATTCATAGGATCTCAACAAGATAATTTCTATATTACGCATAAAAAAACAAATCCTTTATAGGGAAGAGAAAAGTCAAGAAGCCTCTAATGACCAACATAAGGGAAAGGAAGAAAGAAAGACGCGCCAACTTGAGATTTTTTGGCATTATCATCACAAAGAAGATATTCCGGATTTTTCTTATTTGATATCTTCAAGGCAAATCGACCCAATTCAGTGGCTGATGAAGTTTTGAACCTTTTTTCTAATATTCGTTGAAAATTTTTGTGTTTCTGCTTGAGCCGTACGAGATGAAATTTTCATATACGGCTCTTAGAGGGGGACTCGGGTTAGTTACCTATCTCAATAAAGTATATGATTGGTTTGAGGAACGTCTTGAGATTCAGGCAATTGCAGATGATATAACTAGTAAATATGTTCCTCCCCATGTCAACATATTTTATTGTTTAGGGGGAATTACACTTACTTGTTTTCTAGTACAAGTCGCTACCGGTTTTGCTATGACTTTTTACTACCGACCAACCGTTACAGAGGCTTTTTCCTCGGTTCAATACATAATGACCGAGGCCAACTTTGGTTGGTTAATCCGATCAGTTCATCGATGGTCAGCAAGTATGATGGTTTTAATGATGATCCTGCATGTATTTCGTGTGTATCTCACAGGGGGATTTAAAAAACCCCGCGAATTAACTTGGGTCACAGGTGTGGTTTTGGCTGTTTTGACTGCATCATTTGGTGTAACTGGTTATTCTTTGCCTTGGGATCAAATTGGCTATTGGGCAGTCAAAATTGTGACAGGTGTACCTGACGCCATTCCGGTAATAGGATCGCCTTTAGTGGAGTTATTACGCGGAAGTGCTAGTGTGGGCCAATCCACTTTGACTCGTTTTTATAGTTTACATACCTTTGTACTGCCTCTGCTTACTGCCGTATTTATGTTAATGCACTTTCCAATGATACGTAAGCAAGGTATTTCGGGTCCTTTATAGGGAAGGCATATCATAGAGAATTATAATTATCATATATCATATCGGGTAGGTTTTGGTATTTCATTGCTACAAGCATGGGTTATTGTAAAATAACACATGTCATTTGGATACTTCTCTTCAACTCCAAAGTATTTTTATACAATACAAATAGTTGAAGTTAATTTTACGAAAGAAAAAAGGCGGATTATGGGAGTGTGTGACTTGAATTATTGATTTGGCCATGCAGATAAAGAATTGGATCTGCCACATTAGAATTCACAACCAAAGGTGTCTCCGCATCCAATCAACATGTAAGTCCCCTACCTAGGAAGGATAGGCTGGTTCACTTGAGGAGAATATCTTCTATGATCATACCGCAACCATGTCATCCATGAACAGGCTCCGTAAGATCCCATAGAGTAGAAATGGAATAAGTCATGTGACATGATCCAGTTCTCTATTTATTACACTTACCTTTTTATTATAGTATGGAAATGCATTCATTTTCTTTGCATCGATTGTGATCCGCAATACTATCGGAGTAAAAGAAGGGATCTAAGGAAGAATGTAGGCTAAACTTTTTGATTTTTTATTAGTAACAAGTAAATATTTTGTTTGGAGGTAAGAAACTTGCGATATTGAGGGGATAAATACCAACTAATCAAGAGACATGAGACAATCCACAAAGCAATTGATCATGATCAAATTTGTAAGCCCACTTGGATATTGAGCATTTACCCATAAGAATAGGATTATTTTCAATGAGTAGTTGTAGGTGCAACTTCGGAAAAGAGAATCTGATAAAGCTTTTCTTGCCTAGAGTCATTGAGTCATTATAAACCTTAATTCTATTAAGGATCTTCCGCGGTCTTATTTCTTTCACTCTTGCTCGAGCCGGATGATGATAAATTCTCATGTCCGGTTCCTTTGGGGGATGGATCCTAAAGAGTTCACCTATCCCAATAACAAAGAAACCAGACTTAAATGATCCTGTATTAAGAGCTAAATTAGCTAAAGGGATGGGACATAATTATTACGGGGAACCCGCATGGCCCAACGATCTTTTATATATTTTTCCAGTAGTAATTCTAGGTACTATTGCATGTAATGTAGGTTTAGCGGTTCTCGAGCCATCAATGATTGGTGAACCGGCAGATCCGTTTGCAACTCCTCTGGAAATATTACCCGAGTGGTACTTCTTTCCCGTGTTTCAAATACTCCGTACGGTACCCAATAAGTTATTGGGCGTTCTTTTAATGGTTTCTGTGCCAACAGGCTTATTGACAGTACCTTTTCTAGAGAATGTCAATAAATTCCAAAATCCATTTCGCCGCCCAGTAGCTACGACCGTTTTTTTAATCGGTACTGTAGTAGCTCTTTGGTTACGGTATTGGAGCAACATTACCCATTGATAAATCATTAACTTTAGGTCTTTTTTAGATATTTTTTGATTCATTCAACCGTGAAGTACCATAGGTATCTAGGAAATAGTTACTTCCAAGTGAATCTTCCCTAGATACCTAAAATCCATTTTATTATGATCCATTTCGCGAAAATATAGATTGTACCAAAGATGCTAAATTGTTTTCTTTTTATTCTAACTCGAAAAAGAAGAAGAAAAAAAATTGCAATGGATTTAAAACGAGAGTTTATTCTTAAGTAAATCAATTGGGAGATGCTTCTCTAGAGTGTCCCATATATGTTTTCTATCTTCCATACGAAAACTGTCAATTCTCAGAAGATCTTCTTCAGTCTTACTCAAAAGGTCCAATAGTGTATGTATATTGGCCCTTTTTAGACAATTATACGTTCTAGAAGTCAATTCTAATTGATCAATAAAAATACAATTCAATGGAATTCCTTTTTTGTTTTTCTTTAGATTAGTTAATCTTTTTTGAAAAGTAAAAAGGGGTGGAGTAAACCTGTTTTTATTTTCTTCGAAACTAGCGCCCTCTTCCTCCGCGTGTAGAAAAGGAAGAAATAAATCAATCAAATTACGAGAAGCCTCATAAAGTGCTTCCTTAGGGGTTAAACTTCCATTAGTCCATATTTCTAGAAAAAGTATCTCGTGTTTTTCATTTCCATTCCCACAAGAAAAAATACTATAATTCACATTTCGAACAGGCATGGATACAGCATCTATAGGATAACTTCCATCTTGATAGTTCTTTCTGAGTTCTGTCTGATATCCACGATCTCTCTTGATCTGTAAATCAATACAGAAATCAATGGGCTCTGTCAAGTTAGCTATAGGTTGTGCCGTATCAACGATTTCTACGGAAGGCGGTAAGATGATATCTTGAGCAGTTATGTATCTAGGACCTTTGACGCAAATGGATGCGTCTCTAACTCCATAGAGATTACTTCTCAATACAATTTCTTTCAAATTTAGTAAAATTTCTTGTACGGATTCTTCAATACCTGCTATTGTAGAATACTCGTGCGGCACGCTCCCAAATTTTGCACGTGTGATACATGTTCCTTCTATTTCTCCAAGTAAAGCTCTTCGCAAGGCAATACCGACGGTGTCCGCTTGACCTTTTCTAAGCGGGGACAGAATGAAACGACCATAATAAAGGCGCTTACTATCTACTCTTGATTCAACACACTTCCACTGTAGTGTTTGAGTGGATCCTGCTACCTCCTCTCGAACCATAATAGACTAGTATTATTATTTTATCATTGAATCGTTTATTTCTCTTGAAATGAAAGTTGAAAGCGGGTTAATTCTTTTACAGACGTCTTTTTTTAGGCGGTCGACATCCATTATGCGGCATAGGTGTTACATCGCGTATACAACTTAATCGCACACCACTTTTAGCAATGGCTCGTAATGCGGCATCTCTTCCACTACCAGCGCCCTTTACCATAACTTCTGCTCGTTGCAAACCTACTGTACGAATAGCATCTACTGCTGTTCTTTGACCAGCATAGGGTGATGCTTTTCTTGAGCTTTTGAATCCACAAGTACCGGCCGAGGACCAAAAAACCACCCGACCTTGTGGGTCTGTAACAGTTATAATGGTATTGTTGAAACTAGCTTGAACATGAATAACCCCTTTTGTTATTCTACGTGCACTCTTCCGTAAACTAAAACGTGCATTCCTACGTAAACCAATACGCACTTTCTTACGTGAACCAATTTTTGGTATAGCTTTTGCCATATTTTATTATCTCATAAATATGAGTTAGAAATAAAAAAAAGAAAAAAAGATACAAAGATATCCGTTTCAGGGTAAAATAAACCCTTTACTTTAATTATTTTAAATGAAATTATTTTATTTGGAATTGGAACATTTCCGCGGGTACTTTTTTTTACTTTTTAGAAAGTAAAGTTCTTTTTCGAAAGATTACCCCTGTCTTTGTTTATGCTTCGGATTAGAGCAAATGACTCTAATTCGTCCACGCCTACGAATCAGTCGACATTTTGTACAAATTTTACGAACGGAAGCTCTTATTTTCATATTTCCGTATCCTTTTTTAAACTATGAATCTAATCTTTTGGAAAAAATAAGTCTCTTCGCTTGAATTTTAGAACTTAGAATTTATTACCCTAGAAAAAAAAAGAAAAACCTAATCCTTTGAATCTTTGGTATCCTTCAAATCTTCGCTATCCTTCAAATCTTCGCTATCCTTCGAGTCTTCGATACGCTTCGAATCCTTATGGGGAAGTCTATAAATTATACGTCCCTTGCTTGAATCATAACGACTTACTTCAATTTTGACCCTATCCCCCATCAGTATTCGTATAGAACTAGACCGTATCTTTCCTGAAATATAGCCTAGGATGATGGTGTCATTCTCTAGCCGAACGCGGAACATTCCATTGGGTAGGGCTTCCGTAACTAAACCTTCGAAAGTTACTTTTGCTTCTCTCGGGTTTTTTTTTTCTCTCCTATTTTTTTTTTCTGTCATATTTTTTTTCTCCTATTTTTCTATTTTTATTTTAAAAATAGGAAGGGCGAGATAGAATTCGAGCACTATAGGCGGGGCGATTACCATATATAACATAAGACTTCTCCCCCAATTCTGTTTAGTCGAGCTTCTCGATCTGTCATTATTCCTCGAGAAGTAGAAAGAATAGCAATTCCCATTCCACCCAAAACTTTAGGAATTCCTTGATAGTTGGTATAAATTCGTAAGCCGGGTCGGCTGATACGCTTTAAAAAGGTTCTTGTTCTATATATTCCTTTTATAGTCTTTCTCTTTTGATGTCGCAAAGTTGAAACCAAGAAATATCTGTTACGTTCCTGATGTTTCCGAACACTTTCAATAAAACCCTCTCGTAGAAGTATTTTAACAATGTTTTCGGTAATATTTGTAGATACTACTCGAACTGTTCCTTTTTTATTCATGTCCGCATTTCTTATAGAGGTTAGTAAATCAGCAATAGTGTCCTTGCCCATAAGACTCTAATTCTAGGTTCCTCCTAATTTTTCTATAATCAACATGTTTTCTTTTTTTTTTTTTCATTTTGGATTTTAAAACATATACGTAAAACACAATCTACTAAATTAATTCTTTGGTCTCAATTTCGCCTACTAGTATTTATAATACTTCAGGAGCTAATGAAACTATTTTGGTAAAATTCAATTCTCTCAATTCCTCGGCAATCGCGCCAAAAACTCGAGTTCCTTTTGGATTGCCTTTTTGATCAATTATAACCGCAGCATTGTCATCATAGCGGATTATTATACCGTCTTCGCATTTGAACTCTTTACATGTACGTACAATTACAGCTCGAATTACTTCGGATCTTTCTAGAGGCATTTGGGGCAATGCGTCTTTGATTACAGCAACAATAACATCACCAATACGAGCATATCGCTGATTACCAGCAGCTCCTATGACTCGAATACACATCAATTTTCGAGCTCCACTATTATCTGCTACATTTAAAAGGGTCTGAGGTTGAATCATATTATTTTGATTTCAATTTGTTATTTCAATGCAAAAGGATGAAAGAAATATTGTCTTTCCAGAAAGAAAAACCGAGCATTTTTTTTTATCTTCCATACCCCTTTTAGGGTTCTATATCTCTAATCGAATAAATTGACTTCGTATGGGCATTTTACTGGCAGCTATGGAGATAGCTGCTCTAGCTACAGTTTCAGATACTCCCCCCATTTCATAAAGTATACGACCAGGTTTAACAACGGATACCCAATATTCGGGGGACCCCTTTCCCGAGCCCATACGTGTTTCCGTGGGTCTTAGTGTAACCGGTTTGTCGGGAAATATACGTACCCATATTTTTCCACCACGACGTGCATATCGTGTTATTGCTCTTCGTCCTGCTTCTATCTGTCTCGCCGTGATCCAAGCGGGTTCAAGTGCTTGAAGAGCATATCTACCAAAACAAATACGATTGCCTCGGCAGGATTTTCCTTTCATTCTTCCTCTATGTTGTTTGCGAAATCTGGTTCTTTTGGGGTTATAGTCGATGGTTCTCTTTCTTAGTTCCATCTCTACTGCAAAACTGGACATGAGAGTTTCTTCTCATCCAGCTCCTCGCGAATGGAATCAGAAAGCATGTAAATTTCTCTAATTCATAATATTCCAAAATATTACGGTACGGATAGATACACATTAATAGATAATAGAAAAAGTTCGGTTTTTTTTATATTGAATTTGTTAAAACAGAAAAATATAATATATAGTCAAAAAAGAAGATCTAGAATATATCCAGATGTGTGTGTATATTTATCTAAATTCTATATTTATAGATAATGTAATCCTTCTTAAAAAAATCCTTATTTTTACTCTTATTGAATCGCGGTAAAGTATTCTAATTCAATAAGAATTTCGCGGGCGAATATTTACTCTTTCCTGTCTTATTTGTTAATTTATAAACTTACCAAATAAGACAATTTTTTTGGTTTGTTCCGCCATCCCACCCAATGAAGTGTTAGGATTCTTTTCAATAAAATCCTATGGAATCATAGGTTCTGTCGTTCCCACTGCTTCTCCTTGAATGGTTAGGTCTGAATCCCGCAACGGAGCTTCCAAAAAATTTCTTTCCGAGTTAATTTTCTCAGTTTTATTAACCCGGGCGGCTCTTTATTATTGCTTTAAATTTGTAGTTCTTGTTTCAAGTTACAATTTTTAATTCTCTATTATTTTTATTATATTGATGCTTTATCACATTGCCTTTTATGATGTAATTCATAGACCATACATAGTGGAATCCTATATCTTATTTATTTCCTCTTCCTTCTTTCTATCATCCCTCCCTTTATCCACATCCCTTTAGTTTTGCTTCACAACCTAGAATCCCTTTTCTTTTTTAGAGAAAAAATTGCAGTTGCTACAACTATATGACACATCTACTCATTTATGTTATGATAGAGGTATTTATTCATATAGTGACTGTTTCTTAGTTAGGATCTCGACAATACGAAGCAATAGGTTGGTTATTAGTTAATTTTCTATAATTACTAAGTTTTTTTCTTAAAAAAAAGAAAAAAATAACGAGTCACACACTAAGCATAGCAATTATATTAAATGATTTATCAATTTTCATTAAATCTTATAGAAAGAGGTATAATTTCTTCTTTTGCAGGGATTTCAGGAAAAAAGTCTCTTGTCATTTTTTATTCTATCAATGGACAGAATCCGAAGACAAGATTACTTATTCTTCGTCTACGAATATCCAAATTTTTACACCTAATACTCCATAGATAGTCCGAATTGGATAGCAGCAATAATCAATTTTAGCGCGAATTGTTTGGAGGGGAAGTCTACCCTTTTTAATAGATTCGGCGCGTGCAATTTCTTTTCCTCCGAGACGACCCGCAATTTTTACTTTTACTCCCCTTATATCTGCTTTTTTAGTTAATTCAATGGCTTTTTTCATTGCCTTTCGGAATGAAACTCTATTTTTTAATTGGAAAGCTATATATTCTGCAAGAATGTTAGGCTGTCTATAAGGTTCTTTAACTTTTTCGATAGAAATATTAAATCTCTGGTTTACAGAGTTAATTTCCTTTTGTAGATCTTTCTCTAATTCTTCGATTGCTCCTTTTTTCTTTAATAAATTTGGGAATCCAATATGGATTATGACGTGGATCGTATCGATTTCTTTTTGGATTTCTATATGTGTAATTACTTCGGAACTTGAACCTGAGTCCATTTTTCTATTATGTGTAATTACTTCGGAACTTGAGTCTGATTCTATTTTTCTATTCGAGCCCTTTTTCCTATTCTTTTGTATATAGTTCTTGATACAATCCCTTATTTTTTTATCTTCCTGTAGACCTTCAGAATAATTTTTTGGTTGTGCGAACCAAAAGGAATGGTGTTTTTGGGTTGTACCAAGTCTGAAACCGAGTGGATTTATTTTTTGTCCCATATTTTTCTATTCTATATTTTTTTTACTGGGAATCGAAATCTTAGATGGATCTAAAGGTTATTTAGATTTCTTTACTATATTTAGTACAATTGTTATATGACACATGCTTTTTTTTATGGGGAAACTACGTCCTCGAGCTCGAGGTCTGAATTTCTTCATAATAGTACTCCTACTGACTTCGGCTTTAGTAATAAATAAATTCGCTTTGTCGAAATCCCTATAATGAGTAGCATTTGCGGCTGCCGAATAAACCAACTTTAAGATGGGATAAGATGCTCGATAGGGCATGAGGTTCAGTATCATAACAGTTTCCTCGTAGTAACGCCAGCGAATCTCGTCAAGAACTCTTTGTGCTTTGAAAACAGACATAGGGATACGTTTTTGTGCTTTGAAAACTCTCTCGAACTTAAGTAGACGATCGGTTGGAACTTTCCTTGCGAGTTTCCTTAGCCCACTTTTCTTCTTCTTTATCCTAGGGATATACTTTACTAGTTTGAAACTTGTCATAAATAAGGTTATTCCCCGCCTACCTTTACTTTATTTTGAATCTTTTTTTCTTCTTAATCTTTCTATTCAGAATTCAGTTAACGACGAGATTTAGTATCCTTTCTTGCATTTTCATAACTCGTGAAATGCCGAGTAGGCACGAATTCCCCCAATTTGCGACCTACCATAGGATTTGTTATGTAAATAGGTATATGTTCCTTTCCATTATGAATCGCGATTGTATGGCCAACCATTGTGGGTAGAATGCTAGATGCCCGGGACCACGTTACTATTGTTTCTTTCTCCTCCTTCATATTGACCTTTTCTATCTTTGCCAATAAATGATGAGCTACAAAAGGATTCGTTTTTTTTCGTGTCACAGCTGATTACTCCTTTTTTCCTTTTTAAAGAGTGGCATTCTATGTCCAATATCTCGATCGAAGTACGGAGGTCAGAATAAATAGAATAATGATCAATGGAAAAAAGAAAAAAATCCTTTAGCTGGATAAGGGGCGGATGTAGCCAAGTGGATCAAGGCAGTGGATTGTGAATCCACCATGCGCGGGTTCAATTCCCGTCGTTCGCCCATCGCATTATTGCAAATTCCAAAAATGCAATTTTCCATATTCCTAGTTACGTATTTACTTACGGCGACGAAGAATAAAACTATCGCTATATTTTTTCCTTTTCCTAGTTCTTCTTCCAAGCGCAGGATAACCCCAAGGGGTTGTGGGTTTTTTTCTACCAATGGGAGCTTTCCCTTCACCGCCCCCATGGGGGTGGTCCACAGGGTTCATAACTACCCCTCTTACTACGGGGCGTTTACCTAGCCAACACTTAGATCCGGCTCTACCCAAACTTTTTTGGTTCACCCCAACATTACCCACTTGTCCGACTGTTGCTAAGCAGTTTTGGGATACTAAACGGACCTCCCCAGATGGTAATCTTAAAGTGGCCGATTTACCCTCTTTTGCAATGAGTTTCGCTACAGCACCTGCTGCTCTAGCTAATTGCCCACCCCTTCCACGTGTGATTTCTATGTTATGCATGGCCGTGCCTAAGGGCATATCGGTTGAAGTAGATTCTTCTTTTCTCTCAAAAAACCCCTTCCCAAACTGTACAAGCTTCTTTCCAAAGCATACGGCTTTCTAGATGTATATGACGATCTCTAGACAGATGGATCTTATATGAATCATATGATGAAGTACCACATGAGTGGATATATAGGAAAGGAATCCAAATCTGCCGAATCGCTCATGTTATGATCTTCTACATCCTAGGTCTCTGCGTTCCGTCATCTGGCTTATGTTCTTCATGTAGCATTCAGATCGAATGACTCTATGAAATTACGTCGATACTTCCACATATTATGGGTAACGTAGGAGACATCCCTATTTTCCCCCGGGGGTCTTAATTACCACTGCTTAGCTTTCAATTTGCCTCTGACCATCAAATTAAATGTGAATAACCCGTCCTCCTCTCTTTGAAACAAGGGGCGCTTCCGGTTCTGTGCGTGCTTCAAACAATTTTGTCTTCTCCATATTACCATATCTCTAGAGCCAATAATTTTCTATGAGGAACTACTGAACTCAATCACTTGCTGCCGTTACTCAACAGTTTTCTGTTGAGGTCTATCCCGTAGAGGTAGTCAAATTGGATCAGTGATCGATTTCTAGGTTTCGTCGTAAACCTAATTGGTTACTTCCAATTACGTAAATCAATAGTTCAAACCGCACTCAAAGGTAGGGCATTTCCCATTGATATAGGAACTTTTGTACCAGAAACAATAGTATCTCCAATTATAGCCCCTCTGGGATGTAAAATATATCTCTTCTCACCATCCCCATAGTGTATGAGACAAATGTATGCATTTCGATTAGGGTCGTATTCTATGGTTACGATTCTACCAGATATGTCTTTTTGATTCCGTCGAAAATCTATTTTACGGTATAGGCGCTTATGACCTCCCCCTCTATGCCTTGCGGTAATGATTCCTCTGGAATTACGACCTTTACCACAACGGTGCCGTCCATGGATCAAATTATTTCGTGGATTGGATTTCACTTGCCTGTCTACGGTTCCCTTGCGTGTGCTCGGGATAGGTGTTTTGTATAAATGTTTCGCCGTATTATTAAGTATTCTCCTTTAGTTTTTTTCTCTATCTAGAAGTGGAATAGAATAACCCGGTTGAAGGGTAATGATCATACGTCTGTAATGCATTGTATGGCCCAGAATAGGTCCTATTCTTCTACCTTTTCCAGGTAGTCGATGGCTATTCACAGCTACCACCTTAACACCAAAGAAGAGTTCGACCCAATGCTTTATTTCTGTCTTAGTGAATCCCGATTCGACATTAAAAGTATATTGATTCTTTCCCAATAAACGAAGACTTTTTTCTGTAAATACTGCGTATTTGATTCCATCCATAAATCGACTTTCCCTCCTATGCTCTGAGTTCCAGTATCGATAAGAATTCGAGTTCTTATTGTTCTTATGTTATGGTATGAATATACCATACCAATTCGTTATGTATGGATGATGGATGAGATTCCATGGATAGAGAGCCAGTTCCAATAGACTTATGGAATGTTCCCGTTCGTGTGCATCCAGCAGGAATTGAACCCGCAAATTTACCAATTATGAGTTGGGCGCTTTAACCATTCAGCCATGGATGCTTAACAGGGATCATCGTACATCGTAAATAACCAATTTTCATATAGAAAGACATATCATAGAAAAATGAAATCGAAAATATTCCGAGATGGCAAATATTCGGAGATGACTATGAAAACACCTCTCTGGATCCTCGAATTGAAAGAGAGATTGAGAGGGATCAAGAATCCTAATTCTCGCTATTTGGAATGGATCCAATTCTATTGAGTCTGACTCATAGTGATCATTTCTCTTTAGCAAAGAATGACCTTGGTTATCAAAGGATTGAACAACCGGGATCCATTTACTTATGATACCTAGTTGGCATTGATAACAAGGATCTAATGAATTATGAGTTTAATAGATCCTCTTTAGCAGAAAGACGTATATTCCTTGCTCATTATCAGACAATCACTTATTCCCAAACCTCGTGTGGGACTAATCGTTTTCATTTACCATCTCATGGAAAACCCTTTTCGTTCCGCTTAGCCCTATCGGGTATTTTAGTGATAGGTTCTGTAGGAACTGGACGATCCTATTTGGTCAAATACCTAACGAAAAATTACGATTTTCCTTTCATTAAGGTACGAGGGCTTCTTATTCCACAAGAACG
>NW_028261114.1:15000-30000 GCF_056163025.1 Triticum urartu | reverse complement strand
ACTACTGGCGATTTCATTATGGGGCAGCTCATGATCTTCATATCGATCTATTATCCACCTCTGTATCTATTCTTTCTTAGCTAAACAGGTGGAAGATCTATCCAATTTGGTTATATTATATCATGGACTCGAAAAACGGATCTGAATTTGACTGAAATGCACGATCTTCACAGGTATCACTTTTCACGATACCTAAAAGGTGGAATAGCGATTTTCGAACCATTTCCTATAAGAGAATGGTTTCCATTACTTTGAGAAATGGATTCTTATATCAAACTATAGCTATTGCATTAAAGAAGAAAAGAAACTAATAGAAGTCGAAGACGCGGAATGATAGTGAATAGAGAGAAAGATTCTTCTGATTTTCTTGTTTCTATCTACTAGACGCCGTAGAGAATTGAGAATTTTCATGTCTTTCAATTCTCGTACTCGTAATTGGAAAGTTATGGAAGGAGACCCATCATTTTGCAATGAAAACAACATATAAAACTCTGGACAATTTCGAAATCAGGCCAAGCGTCTTAATACATATGCAAAAAAATTCATTATTGGCCCACCATTGATTAGAAGATTTAGCTTGTATGAATCGCTATTGGTTTGATACGAATAATGACAATCGTTTCAGTATGTTAAGGATACAGATGTATCCACAATTCATTTAGAGTTACTTAATAGTCTATTTCTTATACCATATCTCTATCCCGTGAAATTCTCGAGCCAAAAGATGGATGCATATGCTGTGTTTCATTTTGCTAAATGATATCAATTAAATGGTGTATCAATTCCATAAATTGCATATAGCAATAAATAAATCAGCAAAATTCTTTCTAATATTTTAGATAGAAGAAACATTTCTTCTATCTAAAATATTAGAAAGAATGTACCCTTCTATCCAAATCCAATTTGCATCGATAAAATAAATCCAAATTCCAGTAGTAGATGAATAATTGCAAATTTGTGTGTGTACGAGATTAGAATAACTTCAAAATAACTGACATAATTTTGTATTTTTCCTGATCAGAAAAATACATGAAAAAGAAAGGAGGTAGAAAAATTTTTGGATTTATGGTTAAAGAAGAAAAAGAAGAAAACAGGGGTTCTGTTGAATTTCAAGTATTCAGTTTCACCAATAAGATACGGAGACTTGCTTCACATTTGGAATTACACAAAAAAGATTTTTCATCGGAAAGAGGTCTACGAAGACTTTTGGGAAAACGTCGACGTTTGCTGGCTTATTTGGCAAAGAAAAATAGAGTACGTTATAAGAAATTAATCGGTCAGTTGAATATTCGGGAGCAGTAATTTAATCGTTCAAATTTTTTTCTTGTTTTATTATTTTTTTAGTAGTCTTATAGTAGTCTTAGATTTTTCATTTTGATGAGCCTCGCTTTGAGGAATTCATGGAATAATCCATTTTCATGGAATAATGAATTAAGGAAGAAAGGATATGAGTCTACCGCTTACAAGAAAAGATCTCATGATAGTCAATATGGGCCCTCAACACCCATCAATGCATGGTGTTCTTCGACTGATCGTTACTCTCGATGGTGAGGATGTTATTGATTGTGAACCCATATTAGGGTATTTACACAGAGGAATGGAAAAAATCGCGGAAAACCGAACTATTATACAATACTTACCTTATGTAACAAGGTGGGATTATTTAGCTACTATGTTTACAGAAGCAATAACAGTAAATGCACCAGAATTCTTGGAGAATATTCAAATACCACAAAGAGCCAGCTATATTAGGGTAATTATGTTAGAATTAAGCCGGATAGCTTCTCACTTGCTATGGCTTGGACCTTTTATGGCGGATCTCGGCGCACAGACTCCTTTTTTCTATATTTTTAGAGAGAGAGAATTAATATATGATCTATTTGAAGCTGCTACAGGTATGCGAATGATGCACAATTACTTTCGCATCGGAGGAGTAGCCGCCGATCTACCTTATGGATGGATCGATAAATGTTTAGATTTCTGTGATTATTTTTTACGCGGAGTTGTTGAATATCAACAACTTATTACACAGAATCCAATTTTTTTAGAGCGAGTTGAAGGAGTAGGTTTTATTAGCGGAGAAGAAGCAGTAAATTGGGGCTTATCGGGACCGATGTTACGAGCTTCTGGAATACAATGGGATCTTCGTAAAGTAGATCCTTATGAGTCTTACAACCAATTTGATTGGAAAGTCCAATGGCAAAAAGAAGGGGATTCGTTAGCTCGCTATTTAGTACGAATTGGTGAAATGAGGGAATCCATCAAAATAATTCAACAAGCTGTAGAAAAAATTCCTGGAGGACCTTATGAAAATTTAGAAGTCCGACGCTTTAAGAAAGAAAATAATTCTGAATGGAATGATTTTGAGTATAAATTTCTTGGTAAAAAACCTTCGCCCAATTTTGAATTGTCAAGACAAGAGCTTTATGTAAGAGTAGAAGCCCCAAAAGGTGAATTAGGGATTTATCTAGTAGGAGATGATAGCCTTTTCCCCTGGAGATGGAAAATCCGTCCACCCGGGTTTATTAATTTGCAAATTCTTCCTCAGCTAGTTAAAAAAATGAAATTGGCTGATATCATGACGATATTAGGTAGTATAGATATCATTATGGGGGAAGTTGATCGTTGAAATGATAATAGATAGGGTAGAGGTAGAAACTATCAATTCTTTTTCGAAATTGGAATTATTAAAAGAAGTCTATGGACTGATATCGATTCTACCCATTTTGACCCTCCTTTTGGGAATAACAATAGAGGTACTCGTAATTGTGTGGTTAGAAAGAGAAATATCTGCGTCGATACAACAACGTATTGGTCCTGAATATGCTGGCCCCCTGGGCCTGCTTCAAGCTATAGCAGATGGGACTAAGCTACTTTTTAAAGAAGATATTCTGCCATCCCGAGGAGATATTTCTTTATTTAGCATTGGACCCTCTATAGCAGTCATATCAGTTTTATTAAGTTTTTTAGTTATCCCTTTGGGATATCATTTTGTTTTAGCCGATCTTAGTATTGGTGTTTTTTTATGGATTGCCATTTCAAGTATAGCTCCTATTGGTCTTCTTATGGCAGGATATAGCTCAAATAATAAATATTCTTTTTCAGGCGGTCTACGAGCTGCTGCTCAATCCATTAGTTATGAAATACCATTAACTTTTTGTGTGCTAGCAATATCTCTACGTGTGATTCGTTAAAATAGATCTTTTTCCTATAAAATCCATTAACTATTTATATTCCTTTTCTTATTTAGTATTTGGGTTGGTAAGTTAAACTAGATAGCTATATGAGTGAAACAAAACAGCTTATAAATTTGTAGTAAAAAGAAAAAATCTCATTTCCTACGTACAAGAAAAAAGTGGAAGTAAACATAAGCAGTGTAAACTCTTTATCCCAAGGTTGATAATTTTTTAATTAGTCATCATATCTTGAAGCGGCCAAGAATAAAGGATTCACGATATGGAATTCCATTACTAGAATACTCCTAGTTATTACTATAACTTAATAATCCATAAGAAGAATCCACCAAAAGTTAGTGAAGGGTTAGGAACACTAAAGTACATAAAGGATTAGTAATGGAAAATCTAAAACATTAGAGATTTTTGCCCATAAAAGGAATCATAATAAGGACTTGCAATTTGTAGAAATTATCAAGTAGTACTTTCTTCGGATTCCGATCCAGAGTATGTTCCCATTCACTTGTTAAGGAAATGGCTATCAAGAACGAATTAACCCTTTATCCATTTTTTCTTTTTAAATACCCCCTCCCTGGGGAAAGAAGAATAGTAAAAAAGATATGGAGTGCACTAGAAAAAATTTTCATTATTTCCTTCCTCTATCCATATTCATGCAGAATTGCTCATGAACTAATACCCAACTCTTTCCATTTATTAATTGAATTCCTATAACAAGTAACAAGTGTTTTATTCCAAGATTAAGTTATTACTGAACAAAGAAAAATTTTCATTATATTATAAAGGATGAGATCAATTCGGAAGCGCTTTTTCTTATTCTAGCAGACGGAATTCCTTTGGTCTAATTTAGGACTTTCAAATCTATTTTATTTTATCTAATTCTATCTACGCCCCCGGGGCTAGGAACAAAACAGTCCTTTCCTTTTTCTGATCATAGAGAAGCCGTATGAAGCTAAGGTTTCATGTACGGTTTTGAAATAGCGGTGGGAACTGTGATGTTATCACCGACTATGATTATCTAACAGTTCAAGTACAGTTGATATAGTTGAAGCACAGTCAAAATACGGTTTTTTTGGATGGAATATTTGGCGTCAGCCTATAGGTTTTCTGGTTTTTTTAATTTCTTCTTTGGCAGAATGTGAAAGATTACCCTTTGATTTACCAGAAGCGGAGGAAGAATTAGTAGCAGGTTACCAAACTGAATATTCCGGTATCAAATATGGTTTATTTTATCTTGTTTCTTACCTAAATTTATTAGTTTCTTCTTTATTTGTAACAGTTCTCTACTTGGGCGGGTGGAATTTATCTATTCCCTATATATCCTTTTTTGATTTTTTCCAAATGAATAAAGCAGTTGGAATTTTGGAAATGACAATGGGTATATTTATTACATTAACTAAAGCTTATTTATTTCTCTTCATTTCTATCACAATAAGATGGACTTTACCGAGGATGAGAATGGATCAGTTATTAAATCTTGGATGGAAATTTCTTTTACCTATTTCCCTGGGCAATCTCTTATTAACAACCTCTTCTCAACTTGTTTCACTATAAATAAGATAATACAATAATAGTAAGAATATTTTCAACACAAAAGCTCTCTCAAACAAGAGAAAGAAACATATCTTTTTCATAGATATTTAGAATGAATATGTTCCCTATGGTAACTGGGTTCATGAGTTATGGTCAACAAACAATACGTGCTACAAGGTACATAGGTCAAAGTTTCATAACTACCTTATCCCACACAAATCGTTTACCTATAACGATTCACTACCCTTATGAAAAATCAATTACACCAGAGCGTTTCCGAGGGCGAATCCACTTTGAATTTGATAAATGTATTGCTTGTGAAGTATGTGTTCGCGTATGTCCGATAGATTTACCCGTTGTGGATTGGAGATTTGAAAAGGATATTAAAAGAAAACAATTGCTTAATTATAGTATTGATTTCGGAGTTTGTATATTTTGTGGCAATTGTGTTGAGTACTGTCCAACAAGCTGTTTATCAATGACTGAAGAATATGAACTTTCTACCTATGATCGTCATGAATTGAATTACAATCAAATTGCTTTAAGTCGGTTACCAATCTCCATAATGGGAGATTACACAATTCAAACAATTAGGAATTCGTCTGAAAGTAAAATAAACAAAGAAAAATCTTCGAATTCAAGAACGATTACTGATTACTAAACTTTGATTTTGTCTTTCTGTTATAAAAATCTAATAATTCTTTATTAAACTTTAAAATTAAACTATAAAGAAAAACGAAAAACTACTGCTTATTGGAAATTATTTCTTATTTTAAATCAGACTAGATTTTCGTGATATAATATAATTTATAACTATAAGTTTATACACAAAAAAATACCCTAATCCTTTTTTCCTTCCTTGAATCCTTTAGTTTTAGTCAGTTCATGAAAAATTTTATACTATTAATTTCTTTTTATCCATAATGGATTTACCTGGACCAATACATGAGATTCTTATGCTATTTGGGGGATTTGTTCTTCTACTAGGGGGTCTAGGAGTAGTATTACTTACCAACCCCATTTATTCTGCCTTTTCGCTGGGATTAGTTCTTGTTTGTATATCCTTATTCTATTTTTTATTAAATTCCTACTTTGTAGCTGTCGCACAACTTCTTATTTATGTGGGAGCCATAAATGTCTTGATCATATTCGCTGTAATGTTCGTAAATGGCTCAGAATGGTCTAAAGATAAGAATTATTGGACTATTGGAGATGGGTTCACTTCACTCGTTTGTATAACTATTGTTTTTTCACTAATGACTACTATCCCAGATACGTCGTGGTATGGAATTCTTTGGACTACAAGATCAAACCAAATAGTAGAACAGGGTCTCATAAATAATGTTCAACAAATTGGAATTCATTTAGCAACCGATTTTTATCTTCCGTTTGAACTCATTTCCATAATTCTTCTAGTTTCTTTAATAGGTGCAATTACTATGGCTCGGCAATAAGAAAACTTAGAAAAAGTACAAATTATAAGAATTGCAAATCTAAAATAAATAACTAAAGAATCACAATTTTGATTTAGTAAAATCCATCTACTGCCAACAAATACCTCCTTTTTTTTTTTTTTTTTTTTCTTTTGTTGTGTAATTGTTCTATTGTAATTAATTGAATCGGTTCAATTCTTGCCCTCATATTGAAATGAATCGAGATTGATAAGGAGTTAGTTAATGATGTTTGAGCATGTACTTTTTTTGAGTGTCTATTTATTTTCGATTGGTATCTATGGATTGATCACAAGCCGAAACATGGTTAGAGCTCTAATATGTCTTGAACTTATACTGAATTCAATTAATCTAAATCTCGTAACATTTTCTGATCTATTTGATAGTCGCCAATTAAAAGGAGATATTTTCGCAATTTTTGTTATAGCCCTTGCAGCTGCTGAAGCCGCTATTGGACTATCCATTCTTTCTTCCATCCATCGTAATAGGAAATCCACTCGTATCAATCAATCTAATTTATTGAATAATTAGACTTTTGAATAATTAGACATAGAATCCTCTAAACAAAGGCGCACATATTAAAATAAATAGAAATCAATACTATTTTCTTAGTATTATTTGAGAATATCCATTTTTTTTAGTAGATTATTGCATAGTATTCTTTTTCACTTAAATGAATTTTTGTATTTGTAATTCATTGATATTGCAATTTGAATATTGCAATAATTTATATTGAAAAGACGATAGCCAATTTATTGGCTAATTCGAATTCGTCTGTACAATTCGTAAAATTCTTTCTTATTTCTTATTTATTGTTGAAATCCAAAATTAAAGTCTCTTGGCTCTCTTCACGCTTTCTCACAAACAGATTAAAAAATAGATTTTTTTTTTTGAAGTTTGGATAAACCATTGCTTCGTCTGGTGTCTACAATACATATGACTCATTATAGTACTAATTTCATTTTTACCAGATCGAAAAATTTTATGTTGAAAAGAAAAATTTATAGATCCAATGTCACATTCCGTAAAAATTTACGATACATGTATAGGATGCACTCAATGTGTACGAGCTTGTCCAACAGATGTATTAGAAATGATACCCTGGGATGGATGTAAAGCCAAGCAAATTGCTTCCGCGCCGAGAACCGAAGATTGTGTGGGTTGTAAGAGATGTGAATCTGCCTGCCCGACAGATTTTTTAAGTGTCCGCGTTTATTTAGGGCCTGAAACAACACGTAGCATGGCTCTATCTTATTGATACGTTACAAAAAACTTCACTCGAATCGTCTGATTCCTCTTTACCGAAGAAGCCTGTGCTCGAAATAATCGAGCACGGGCTTTTCTGGTCAAAACGTATCTTGTCTTTATCACTTTATCATGAGTTATTTTCCTTGGTTAACAATACTTGTTGTTTTGCCGATATTTGCAGGTTCATTAATTTTCTTTTTACCTCATAAGGGAAACAAAGTCGTTAGGTGGTATACTATATCTATTTGTTTATTAGAATTCCTTCTAATGACTTATGCGTTCTGTTATCATTTCCAACTGGAGGATCCCTTAATCCAATTAAAGGAGGATTATAAATGGATAGATGTCTTCGATTTCCACTGGAGATTGGGAATCGATGGACTTTCATTAGGATCTATTTTATTGACAGGATTTATCACTACTTTAGCTACTTTAGCAGCTTGGCCAATTACACGGAATTCGCGATTATTCTATTTCCTGATGCTCGCAATGTATAGTGGTCAAATAGGATTATTTTCTTCGCGAGACCTTTTACTTTTTTTTATCATGTGGGAGTTAGAATTAATTCCTGTTTACTTACTTTTATCCATGTGGGGGGGGAAGAGGCGTCTATATTCAGCTACAAAGTTTATTTTGTATACTGCAGGCGGTTCCATTTTTTTCTTAATCGGAGTTCTGGGTATGGGCTTATATGGTTCCAACGAACCAGGATTAGATTTGGAAAGATTAATTAATCAATCATACCCTGCAACCTTGGAAATACTTTTATATTTTGGCTTCCTTATTGCTTATGCTGTCAAATTGCCGATTATACCCCTACATACGTGGTTACCAGATACCCATGGGGAAGCACATTATAGTACATGTATGCTTTTAGCGGGAATATTATTAAAGATGGGAGCATATGGATTGATTCGGATCAACATGGAATTGTTACCTCATGCTCATTATCTATTTTCGCCCTGGTTAGTAATAATAGGAGCGATCCAAATAATCTATGCAGCTTCAACTTCTCTTGGTCAACGAAATTTCAAAAAAAGAATAGCTTATTCCTCTGTATCTCACATGGGTTTCATAATTATAGGAATTGGTTCCATAACCAACATTGGACTCAATGGAGCTATTTTACAAATATTATCCCATGGATTTATTGGTGCTACACTTTTTTTCTTGGCAGGAACCGCTTCTGATAGAATGCGTCTTGTTTATCTCGAAGAACTGGGGGGAATATCTATCCCAATGCCTAAAATTTTTACCATGTTTAGTAGCTTTTCAATGGCTTCTCTTGCCTTACCAGGAATGAGTGGTTTTGTCGCAGAATTAGTAGTATTTTTTGGACTAATTACTAGTCCAAAATTTCTGTTAATGCCAAAAACACTAATTACTTTTGTAATGGCAATTGGAATGATATTAACTCCTATTTATTTATTATCTATGTTACGCCAGATGTTCTATGGATACAAGCTATTTAATGTTCCAAACGCAAATTTTGTGGATTCTGGACCACGAGAACTCTTTATTTTAATCTGTATCTTTTTACCAGTAATAGGAATTGGTATTTATCCAGATTTTGTTCTCTCCCTATCCGTTGACAGGGTAGAGGCTCTCTTATCCAATTATTATCCTAAATAGGTTTGCTTTTTTTTACTCGTCTGCTCTATTAATGCAGAAATAAGTAAAAAAGTATATAATGCAGAAATAAGTAAAAAAGTATAATTAGATCTATCTCGAATTTTTGAGAACCCTTTGATAAGGCGTTCAAGGGGTTCTCAAATAAAACATAAAAGTAAAAACCTTCATTTCATGAAGGTTTTATTTTATGTAATCATTTAGGTGTTAATGTAAACGAACCATAACTATGTAAGCCTATTCCTAATAGATTTATACCAAAATAACAAATCCAAATTATAAGAAATCCTATCAAAGCTATAAGTGCAGAATTCGTACCCTTCCAATTTGGATTTGTTCTACTATGTAAATAAATTGCGAATATGGTCCAAGTAATAAATGCCCAAGTTTCCTTAGGATCCCAATTCCAATAGGATCCCCAGGCCTCATTAGCCCATACTGCTCCACAAAGAATACCTACGGTTAAAAGGGTAAATCCTAGGCTAATGACACGATAACTCCAAGAATCCAAACGCTCCGTTAATTGATATTTGTAATAATTTGGAAATGAAGGGACAGAGGTTCTTTTTAAAGCACTTCTTTTTGCATAAAAATATTTAATATCACTAAAGAAAAATGTTTTATTTAAAACATTTTTTTTCTTTTTAGAAAAGAAATGGAAATTATTTCGAAATCTAATGATTAGAATAGCGGCAGATAATAAGGATCCGCACAAAAGAGTTGCATAGCTTAATAACATCATACTGACATGCATCATTAACCACTGAGATTGTAGAGCAGGTACTAGTATCGTGGATTGATGCATTTCAGTTAAAAGACCCGATGTGGCAAAGCCTTGCGTTAAAATAGTACTTGGCGTAGTTATTGTGCTTAAATCATTTTTAGAGTTCTGTATTTTAGGAATGGTATGAAGAATATACAGGGCCCATGAAAGGAAGATCAATGACTCATATAAATTACTTAATGGAAAATGTCCCGAGGAAGCCCAACGAGAAACTAAGAATCCTGTTATAGAGAAAAAAGTAACTATCATTCCTTTTTCTGACGAATCGCGTAATCCTCCAAGTTCACGAACTAATAAGGTTATAAAATGAATCGTAATCACAATTGAAATCGTTGAGAAAGAGATATGAGTTAGTATATGTTCTAAAGTTGCAAATAGCATAAGGGGAAGGTCCCATTACAAAATTGTAAATTTCGAATTGATTTCTAATCTATTGTATTCTTTTTCAAGAATGCCGCCACTCGGATTCGAACCGAGATGCTTGAGCACTGCTTCCTAAGAGCAGCGTGTCTACCAATTTCACCATGGCGGCTAACTTCAAATAATAGGTAACTTAAAAGAATAATAGCTATTATCTTGGGAATCGTCGATATTGGGAAAGTCCATAAAATTTAGGAACATTAGAGTTTTCATTAAAATAGACTTCGTTTGGTAGTATCGTTTCCATTTTTTTTTTTTACAATAAACTCTTGCTTTGCCCAATAGAAACACAAACACTGCTTGAAAGAGTTGGAACTTCTTTTTTCTAACTTGCAATTATAGAACTAATTTTTTCTAATTAATTTCCCCTTTACATTTTGAAAATTCTTTCAATACAATGAAAAAAATCCAAAAGGGTTTCTATTTAATGATGAAATTAAAATAAAATGGATAAATAGAAAAGGCTTTTTGGATTTTTTAAAAATTTCTAGAATGAAAGTCTTTATGCTCTTATTAATAAGATTTACTAACCTTATGATTTTGGAGAAGATAGGTGGAAGTTGTAAGTCCTATTGTAAGAATACTCCACTTTTCATAATTTTCCTAATAGAATATGAGGATTCTATTAGGAAAATTATGAAAAGTTCATTGATAGGAAAAGAATACTTAGCACACAGTATACCAAACAAAACTTTTTTTTTCTTGTATATATAAGATAAGAGGGGTTTTTTGTTCTAAGAATATTGTACCGAGTAATTCGACACATAAAAGTACATTCAAAGAAGAATCCAAATTATTAAATAATTGGAATTCTTTTTTGATAAGTCAATTCATATTATTCCAAAATCTTATTATTTGTTTGTTGCCCAGAAAAACCCTTTGGTTTTGGATGCTCATTACCGCTCGAAAATGATCTTGATTTTACTAAAGAATAAGATTGTACTATGGAAAAATAAGTCTTTTTCTTCCAAATATTTTTACGAATACGCTTTTTTGACATTGAAGTACGTTTTTTTGGAACTGCCATTCAAAAAGGAAATTACTTTTTTCTAGTTGTATGTGAAAGACATCTATTGCTGCAAATCAATCCTTCTTTCTTCTTTTTATTAGTATTTATACTTAGATACTGAAAGATACTTAAATTTTGAATTATTTTTTACTTCATTTTGTCTAATGCGGATAAGACAACAAGAATTTTTTAACATTTTTTCTTTATATATTTTATACTTTTTTTTTAATAATATAGAATATATAGAAGGGTTTCTCATTTAAATCTATTTATATCTATTTATATATCAAGTATACTCCATATATAGATATATGGTATGGAAGCCTATCCCCCATATAAGATAAGACGGGGGGATAAAAAGAAGGGAAAATGAAAATAGTTAATTAAGTTCAGAATGGTATTCCATAAAGGAAAGGAATTCCAATCAAAACAAAAAATACTGAGTCTCTTAAACAAGACATTCTAAAACTTAGGTAATTTATAGTCATTAGAATTTTAGTTCTATATGAAGTAAGGACTATTCGATAATTTCTTATAAACATAGGTTTTCATTGGAATTCACTCAATCAGTTAATTATGGAACAAGAGAGCTGTTTCATCTTTGTTTTAAAGAAATATAAAAATGAATTATGAATAGAAAGTAAAATGATTCCACTTTTTTTTTTTTATTTTTATAAATATCTTTATTTAGTTAATAAAATAACTTCGTTACCTAGTTATTTTATTAACTTTTTTAATTTAACCAACTAAACCCATTCTTAATTTTTAATTATTTCAATGAGATAAATTTTGGAAAAATTAAGAATTTCAGTATTTTTTCTTATTCTTTTTATTTATTCTTTCAGAAAGAGATAAGAATTGGTTTGGTGAATCGGAAACAATTTTATAGAAAAATTGAAGTAAAAATTGAAGTAAAAATTGCAATTTCTTTTCTTATGGAACATACATATCAATATGCATGGGTAATCCCTCTTCTCCCACTTCCAGTTATTATGTCAATGGGATTTGGCCTTATTCTTATTCCGACAGCAACAAAAAATCTTCGTCGCATATGGGCTTTTCCTAGTGTTTTACTCTTAAGTATAGCTATGGTATTCTCAGTTCAACTGTCTATTCAACAAATAAATGGAAGTTCGATCTATCAATATCTCTATGGTCTTGGACCGTCAATAATGATTTTTCTTTAGAATTTGGATACTTGATTGACCCACTTACTTCTATTATGTTAATACTAATTACTACTGTAGGAATCCTGGTTCTTATTTATAGTGATGGTTATATGTCTCACGATGAAGGATATTTGAGATTTTTTGTTTATATAAGTTTTTTCAATACTTCCATGTTGGGATTGGTTACTAGCTCCAATTTGATACAAATTTATTTTTTTTGGGAACTCGTGGGAATGTGTTCTTATTTATTGATAGGCTTTTGGTTTACACGACCAATCGCAGCGAGTGCTTGTCAAAAAGCTTTTGTAACTAATCGTGTAGGGGATTTTGGTCTATTATTAGGAATTTTAGGTTTTTTTTGGATAACAGGTAGTTTAGAGTTTAGGGATTTGTTCAAAATAGCTAATAACTGGATTCCTAATAATGGAATTAACTCTTTACTTACTACTTTGTGTGCTTTTTTATTATTCCTTGGTGCAGTTGCGAAATCCGCACAATTCCCTCTTCACGTATGGTTACGATGCTATGGAAGGGCCCACTCCTATTTCGGCTCTTATACACGCAGCAACTATGGTTGCTGCGGGAATTTTTCTTCTAGCTCGACTTCTTCCTCTTTTCATATCTTTACCTTTGATAATGAGTTTTATTTCTTTAGTAGGTACAATAACACTATTCTTAGGAGCTACTTTAGCTCTTGCTCAGAGAGATATTAAAAGAAGCTTAGCCTATTCTACAATGTCTCAATTGGGTTATATGATGTTAGCTCTAGGTATAGGTTCTTATCAAGCTGCTTTATTCCATTTGATCACTCATGCTTATTCAAAAGCTTTATTGTTCTTGGGATCCGGATCCGTTATTCATTCAATGGAACCTCTTGTTGGATATTCACCAGATAAAAGTCAAAATATGGTTCTTATGGGCGGTTTAAGAAAATACATTCCAATCACAAGAACTACTTTTTTATGGGGTACACTTTCTCTTTGTGGTATTCCACCTCTTGCTTGCTTCTGGTCCAAAGATGAAATCCTTAGTAATAGTTGGTTGTATTCGCCCTTTTTTGGAATAATAGCCTCCTTTACTGCAGGATTAACTGCCTTTTATATGTTTCGGATATATTTACTTACATTTGATGGGTATTTGCGTGTTCATTTTCAAAATTACAGTAGCACTAAAGAGAGTTCCTTGTATTCAATATCCTTATGGGGAAAAAGGATACCCAAAGGAGTGAATAGGGATTTCGTTTTATCAACAACGAAGAGTGGAGTTTCTTTTTTTTCACAAAATATACCAAAAATTCAAGGTAATACAAGAAATAGGATAGGATCCTTTACTACGTCTTTTGGGGCTAAAAAAACTTTTGCCTATCCGCATGAAACGGGAAATACTATGTTATTTCCTCTTCTTATATTACTACTTTTCACTTTGTTCATTGGATTCATAGGAATCTCTTTTGATAATGGAGGAATTGGTAATGGAATAGCAGAGTTAACCATATTATCAAAGTGGTTAACTCCCTCAATAAACTTTACCCAGGAAAGTTCTAATTCTTTTGTAAATTCATATGAATTTATTACTAATGCAATTTCTTCTGTAAGTCTAGCTATCTTTGGTTTATTCATAGCATATATCTTCTATGGATCCGCTTATTCTTTTTTTCAGAATTTGGATTTAATAAACTCTTTTTACAAAGGAAATCCTAAAAAAGAATTTTTAGATCAAGTAAAAAAAAATATATACAGTTGGTCATATAATCGTGGTTATATAGATATTTTCTATACTAGGGTCTTTACCCTCGGTATAAGAGGGTTAACCGAACTCACGGAGTTTTTTGATAAGGGTGTTATTGATGGAATTACCAATGGAGTGGGTCTTGCTAGTTTTTGTATAGGAGAGGAAATTAAATATGTAGGGGGAGGTCGAATCTCGTCTTATTTATTCTTTTTTTTATGTTATGTATCTGTGTTTTTATTCTTTTTTCTTTCTTAAGTTAAGGAATTTACAACAAGTCTCTTGCAAAAATAACTATCCTATCCCCTTTCTACAATCTCTCTATATCCTTGTTACATAAGGTAAGTATTGTATAATAGTTCGGTTTTCCGCGATTTTTTCCATTCCTCTGTGTAAATACCCTAATATGGGTTCACAATCAATAACATCCTCACCATCGAGAGTAACGATCAGTCGAAGAACACCATGCATTGATGGGTGTTGAGGGCCCATATTGACTATCATGAGATCTTTTCTTGTAAGCGGTAGACTCATATCCTTTCTTCCTTAATTCATTATTCCATGAAAATGGATTATTCCATGAATTCCTCAAAGCGAGGCTCATCAAAATGAAAAATCTAAGACTACTATAAGACTACTAAAAAAATAATAAAACAAGAAAAAAATTTGAACGATTAAATTACTGCTCCCGAATATTCAACTGACCGATTAATTTCTTATAACGTACTCTATTTTTCTTTGCCAAATAAGCCAGCAAACGTCGACGTTTTCCCAAAAGTCTTCGTAGACCTCTTTCCGATGAAAAATCTTTTTTGTGTAATTCCAAATGTGAAGCAAG
>NW_028261113.1:0-34258 GCF_056163025.1 Triticum urartu | reverse complement strand
ATGCCGACGGTTAAACAACTTATTAGAAACGCAAGACAGCCAATACGAAATGCTCGAAAAACGGCCGCGCTTAAAGGATGCCCTCAGCGTCGAGGAACATGTGCTAGGGTGTATGTGCGACTCGTTCAGATCATGACTTCAAACAAATATAAAAAAAATTGAAGTATCCATGATTAGTACCAATGAATAGGATATAGCTTCTCTATCCTAGATTTCTATGGTATATGGAATTTATGGTTTCCTTTGGTGCAAATCCAATTATCTAAATTGGAAATAAGAAGCAATTCTCCCATTGGTAGCAAATGGTTATCCATTAAGCGGAGGAAATAGTAATAAAAAGAAAAAGGCTTATGCTCCTTTATCTTAAAAGAACGGACTAACAGGGTCAGCTACTTAGCCAACTTTCATAATTAAATACCGTCACTGTATGGATAACTCTTATTGTGAAAAGAGCTATTTACTCTATAATGGATAGGTAGAGCCAAAGAATGTGGACTATACAAGTTCGCAATACCTTTTGATGAAAGAAAGGGCTCCGGTGTATAGAGAGGGCCTCACCGTTTAAAAGGGAACCATAGAAACGATGGAACCCACTATTTTTTTTAGTATTATTAGAATGAATTTGTTATTTCGTATAGAAATAACTGAACGGAGTGGAATAAAAAATCGTGGTTGGGAAGGTTACTATAGCAAAAGCCATTGGAATTAATATTTTATATATCGGAATAATTAGTTTTGTTATTAATGAGAAAAAGGGTGGCTAAAAGAAGAGAAATCATTAGTTATTCATTAAGGTTAATTTGATTCAATGACCAGAGTTCCGCGAGGATATATAGCCCGGAGACGACGAACAAAAATGCGTTCATTTGCCTCAAACTTTAGAGGGGCTCATTTAAGACTTAATCGAATGATTACCCAACAGGTAAAAAGAGCTTTTGTTTCCTCTCATCGAGATAGAGGTAGGCAAAAGAGGGATTTTCGTCGTTTGTGGATCACTCGGATAAACGCAGCAACGCGGGTATATAAAGTATTCGATAGTTATAGTAAATTAATACACAACCTGTACAAGAAGAAATTGATTCTTAATCGTAAAATGCTTGCACAAGTAGCTGTATCAAATCCAAATAATCTTTACACGATTTCCAATAAAATAAAGATCATCAATTAAAGGTATAAATAAAGTAATATACTGGAATAATAAAAGATGAATTCCCGGAGAGGGAACTCCGGGAAGATACAATAAATTAAGATTAAGTGGTAGGAATCAACGAGCTGGATTACTTTCTTTATAATATATATAGGTCTGGCCCTTTCGAATTCGAATAAAACATCAACAATCGGAACTTAAGTTCCGGTTGTTGTTTCTTAAATTTTGGTTGTTGTTTCTTAAGTTTCGATTGGAATTGTACTTTTGCGTTAATTGAGGAATATGTCTATTTTTTCTGGGTCTAGAACCTGTAATTATTGAAATTGACTGGGCTTGAAATTGCTTTTCGTTCTCATAGTTACGAAACGGTAAGAAAGATAAAATACGAGCCTGTTTTATAGCAAGAGTAATTAATCGTTGTTGTTTCAAGGTTAATCTATTTATTCGTCTCGATAATATTTTTCCTTGTTCACTAATAAATCTATTAATTAAACTCATGTTTCTATAATCAATTCGATCTCCCGGGCCAATCCGGGGACGCCTACGAAAAGGTTGTTTAGATTTACGAAAAGGTTGCTTGAATTTACGAAAAGTTTGCTTGGATTTACGAAAGGGTTGCTTGGATTTATTAAAAGTTTGCTTGGATTTACTAAAGGGTTGCTTAGATTTAAGAAAAGGTTGTTTAGATGTATACATGATTTATTCCTTATTTAAAATTTGAAAATTTGAAAATTCACTTCTTTATTTTATTAATTTAGGATCCAGAAGAAGTAGTTTTTCTTTGATCCATATCTTATTTGATTCATATTATAGTATATGAATACCCTCTATACATATGAAATAATATCTACCGGAAATCAGATGAGTTGATTTGTATTTTGTATTCTATACTATGTTTTCTTTATATATTAAATATGAAGTTCTTACTCTTTCTGTTGTTTGGAAAGATCAAACACACGATGTTCCTATTTCTTTATTTCGTGATGAGTCGTATGCTTGCGACAATAACGACAAAATTTTTTGAATTCTAATTGTCCGGGTGTATTGTGGCGATTCTTTTGAGTACTATATCTAGAAATCCCCGTCGATTCCTCATTGGCACCTTTTCGAACACAACTGATGCATTCCAAAATAACTCTGATTCTAACATCTTTTCCCTTGGCCATGAACCTCCTTTTCTTTTTGGATTGACTTAACTTAATTCTTCTACTTATTCTTTTATTCTTCTATTTTGAATCCGAAGAAGAAGAATAAAATTCATTAGAATAATTTTTTTTTATTCTTTAATTAAGTAATAAAAAATAGAGAAATAATTAAAGAATACAATCCTTGTCGAATTAGCAAAGATTTTGGTTCGAAATCCTTTCATTTAATTAGCCAGCCCCGCCTTTTCTATGCTCTGATTTCTGAGGCCTTATTTAGCTTGGGTACCCCTTTAAATTGAATTTCTATTTTCAAAAATGGGGTTTACCAAATTTTTAATGACTCTGAGGTTCAACCCAATCCATCTTTTCTTTCTTTTTCCTTCCGATACTAAAAAAAGATTGAAAAGGATCAAATTTTGTCATATCACGAAGAAATCTATCCCTCCCATAGCAATAACTAGAATTAAAAAAAAGGGAATGACAAAGCATCTGGGAATAAACGATTAATTTCTATCAATAAACCTGCTAAAGCACCAAACCATAGAGTACTTAGCACGGGTGCTACAGAGAGATATGTTTTTATATCCCGCATTGAAAATCCTCCTTCCTTGTTGGAATACATATATGATCATAAACTCTTGCCCAAGATTGTTATGCTATATATAAAATGAACCATATCGACGAAATTTTCCTATCCCTAAAAAAGAAAAAGATGACCCCTTCTTCCTATATATTACCAAGGAAAAGTAATCCTTCTTTTATAGGCGAAATTATATTGGATTTTATATGTATATAATTCCTTAATTATATGAGACCAAAAAGAAGAAATGACACGAGGGTTCTATATATAGATAGAGAAAGAAAGAAGAAGAAAATTATGATGTGGAAAAGAAGACAGGAATTGTGTACAATGGCATTGTACAACAATTTAATTTGGAAAAGGGATGTAGCGCAGCTTGGTAGCGCGTTTGTTTTGGGTACAAAATGTCACAGGTTCAAATCCTGTCATCCCTACCTATTACTTCTTTCTTCTTTATAGGCAGTAGCGACGAGATCAATTAAAGTAAAGTGGGTATAACTTGAATTTGTGGAGACTATACGTACGTGAGATACATTAGGAATAGAAAAAGATTTTCTTTTTGAATGAATGAAAGCGCTCTTAGTTCAGTTCGGTAGAACGCGGGTCTCCAAAACCCGATGTCGTAGGTTCAAATCCTACAGAGCGTGATTCCATCTATTTTATGTCGAAGCAGAGTAAAATAACTTAACAAAATTGAATTGTAACTCCAATTTCAATTTGACCTCCTCTCTGGTCTGGAGGAGGTCAATCAAAAAAAAAAAATGACTCAATCAAAGATCCAACTGATCCCCACGCCTGTATTGCAAATACGCAGTCACGAATAATCCCGCTAAAGTAATAGGAATTAGGCCTAAGACGATTCCAAATAGAAAAACTTCAATCATTTCGATTTGTTCGAGGGGATAAAAAAAGAGGTACGATCTATCCCTAAATAGTACTCTAAATTATCCACGAATCTCAATGACCAAGAAAAGAATTCCTAATTAGTCTGGAAAAGAGTCGTAGAATGCCAGGAATCCCAAAGAAAGATTTTTCTTTTCTGAATTATAATTATTCAGTCAATTCAAATAAGGCGTATCTTGTTCAAGCCAATAAATAGAGCTGGGGTTATAGTTAAAGCAGCCAGTAGAAAACCAAAATAACTAGTTAAAGTAAGCATGAAAGAGTTAAATTCCATTTATTTTTTTTTACTACACTACATATGTTGGTAAAGCATTTACCTAAGTTATGGAAAATTCATAATTCATCAGTTATTTTAGATAATACTAAAAAACAAGATAGAGTAAGATACAGAAGTGTAAAAGAAAGTGGATTCATCAGATGATACATGAGTCCCTAATTCCGAATCAAGAGATTTGTTGTGGAATTTGTCAATTGAGTAAAGTAATAATATTAAGAACTAGATCATCTAACCCCATTGAATGAAAAAAAGAAATTCAATTTTCAGGGAAATTTTTGAATAAGAGATAAATAAACAATTGAATTTGAAAAAAAAAACTTCTTTCTATTTTGGATAATTTCTTTTTCAATAGGACCCTCTTTTTGGAGTGAACGATCGAATATTCCCCTATTCCTTCTTATTTTAACTGATTGTATTCCATATGGAATAAGAGGAGAACAAAAGCATTCCACGACCTGCCAAGGGGCTGTTAAAAAAAAAAAAAAAAGAAAGCTCTTCCTTGAATTTACTTTATTTTTATTCCTTTTTCGAACTCCAACCAAAGTAGATTCGAAGACGAGTCACTTCAATTATCCTTTTAAGTTCTATTCTATCTTCTGTCTTTCCCTATTTCATCTCGTAAAGTTCCGCGCTCGCAGTTTGGTCAAGAAAGTTAGACCTAATCCAACAAACAATACAAGGATGAATTACGAATTATGAAAGGATAGATTTCACATATACTTGTCCTTGTATTGTGTCAGTATGAGAATATCCTTCCTAAATTATTTATCCAAACCTATTGATCATTAACTTAGATTTTCCCAAGATTTTGGCTGCTATTCCGAATTACTCTATTATTCCGAAGCCAATGAAAAGTAAGTAGAACCTACAAAAATGGGGTTTTCTATTGATGCCTTGAATAACATATAGCTTACCTATAGACAAAAAAAAAATAAAAAAGTAATTATGTTTCGGAACCAGGCAAAACCAGATTGCTGTGCCATAGGAAGGATAGCTATACTAATTCGGTATACTCAAAATACACCTTTGGTACAAAATTGACAATCTCACAAGGATGAAATATCAGTAATTTTCTATTTACTGGTCGATCCCATCTTTTACGGAATCAATTCCTTTTTTGAATGTACAAAAATTTTGGGAGTTCAGCATGTCTGGAAGCACGGGAGAACGTTCTTTTGCTGATATTATTACCAGTATTCGATACTGGGTTATTCATAGCATTACTATACCTTCCCTATTCATTGCGGGTTGGTTATTTGTCAGTACGGGTTTAGCTTATGACGTGTTTGGAAGTCCTAGGCCAAACGAGTATTTCACGGAAAGCCGACAAGGAATTCCGTTAATAACCGACCGTTTTGATTCTTTAGAACAACTCGATGAATTTAGTAGATCCTTTTAGGAGGCCCTCAATGACCATAGATCGAACCTATCCTATTTTTACAGTGCGATGGCTGGCTATTCACGGACTAGCTGTACCTACTGTTTTTTTCTTGGGATCAATATCAGCAATGCAGTTCATCCAACGATAAAACAAATTCCAACTATAGAACTATGACACAATCAAACCCGAATGAACAAAATGTTGAATTGAATCGTACCAGTCTATACTGGGGTTTATTACTCATTTTTGTACTTGCTGTTTTATTTTCCAATTACTTCTTCAATTGAGAGAAAGAAAGAGACTAATAAGAATTCTCTTATCCCATTTGGAAGGATACCATCCTTATAACTACCCATGACTGTTTTTGTCTCTAGCATGACCAATTGATAAAATGTGGAGGAAAGTAGGGGAAATGGCCGATACTACTGGAAGAATTCCTCTTTGGCTGATAGGTACTGTAGCTGGTATTGCTGTGATTGGTTTAGTAGGTGTTTTCTTTTATGGTTCATATTCTGGATTGGGTTCATCTCTATAGTAATCGGAGGGACCAGATTGTAAACATGAAAAAGTAGGAGCTTAGCGGGTCCTTACCCCCCTTTATCTGATTAGAGCGGAAAGGACCCGCGGAATTTTTATTTTACTCTTATAACGCGAATTGAATCTATTCGATTCACTCTTATGAAGCAACAAGAAAAAGAGATCACTCGAGGATCCAATATCTTATTCCACGAAGGAAGTATCCTGAAAATCCTTGATTTAGTTTCGAGTAATAAACTAATAAAACCTTAATCAAAACTATTCAACTAGCCTAAAAATAAAAAAACCTTCAATGGAAGAGTTTACTTTTTTTTTGCAAAATTTCTGTAAATTTGAAGTTGAACTTAATTAAACAAGCCAAGCAATTTGCTCACAATCACAAGAAATTTTTCCCCCGCCATATTTTCTTCCCCTCTGTTTGTCCACTACCTCGGCTAAACCTAAGCAAAAGAAAAAGAGGTCCAAGAGACAGACCCGAATAAAGAAGAAATAGTAATCTTTGACGAATTAGGAAGAAAAAGGATTCTTATTTTGATACAAGAAGAATCGGCACAAGAAAAAGGCTTTTTCTTGTGCCGAATAGACGATTAAGAAGACCTGCAATCCCTCCGAAAAAGAAGAAATTTTAATTTGATTGTTCTCGCCTTTGCCTTGGATTCTCTTCTTTTGCATGGGATATAAATAAGGAATTCCAGACATCTCATAAACAAAAAGCAGTCTAAACAAAAAAAGGATTTCCAAAATAGATCATAGATAATTCTAGCAATTGCCAATAAATCGAGGCTTTTTACCAACTTGATGGTAAGAAATCCCGGGACCTAGAAATTCATTTCGTACAATTGAACCTTTTCAAACTGTTTCTTTTTGAGAACCAAAAAAACTTGTGCCAAAATAACGGATGCGAAGAAGAACAAAAGGCCTTGGACACGTAATGGATCCTGAAGCACGATTTCTGCGTCCCCCTGACCAAAACCTCCCACATTAGGATTGCTTGTTAATGGTTGATCAAGCTTGATGGATTCCCCCTCTGAAACAAGAAGTTCTGGTCCGGGAGGTATAATATCAATCACTTGGCGTCCATCTGATGCATCAACTATGGATATTTCATACCCCCCCTTTTCTTTACGTAGTATTTTTCTTACTATACCTGTTGACGTAGCATTATAGACTGTATTGTTACTCTTGCTACCATCAGGATAGATCTGTCCTCTTCCTCGGTTTCCCCCTACATATATGGGATATTTTAAGAAATGAGCATCTTTCTTCGTAGCAGGATCAGGGGAAAGAATGGGAAAGACAATTTCACTATATTTCTTACCGGGAACAGGGCCTATCACAAGAATGTTTTTTTTATCGGGACGATAACTCTGAAAAGCAAGATTTCCTATCTTTTCTTTTAACTCAGGGGAAATACGATCGGGCGGCGCTAATTCGAATCCCTCGGGCAAAATAAGAACAGCACCTACATTCAACCCTCCCTTTTTTCCATTAGCAAGAACTTGTTTCAATTGCATATCATAAGGAATTCGAAGAACTGCTTCAAATACAGTATCGGGAAGCACAGCTTGGGGAACTTCAATATCGACGGGCTTGCTAGCTAAATGGCAATTGGCACATACAATTCGTCCAGTTGCTTCTCGTGGGTTTTCATAACCCTGCTGCGCAAAAATGGGATATGCATTTGAAATAGATGTCCGAGTTATTACGTATATCATGATCGATACAGAAATCGATCGAGTTATCTGTTCCTTTACCCAAGAAAAAGTATTTCTATTTTCCATGTCCAATCGCAGATCCCAGAATTTCTACAATAAATTAGATAGGTAGCTAAGCTAATCTAGTTCCCTATACACGAATCTGTTGTCATTCTACTGCAACAGTTGTACTGCAATGATGAATACCTTAAAGTAGGTATAAATAGAAAGAATTTTGCTAAAATGGAAAAGGGCTTTCTTTCTAAAAAAAGATGCTTGCTAATTTGATTAATATTAATATCGGGAGATCAAATGAATTTATGCTTCACTAATTGAATGATAAATGACTACAAGCGAAGGAGATAGACGATTTAAACAAAAAAAGACCCAAAATTTCAAACATGTATCTAGAATTACTGGAAAACTACAAACAAAAATAGTGAAAATAAGCTCGTTAGGAGCCCATCCAAAATCGTTGTAGACCCAACGAATTACTAGTTCCCAACCACGGGTGGAGTGAAATCCAACAAAAAAATCAGTAACTAAAAGAATAAAAAAAGCTTTTATTGAGTCATTTAAATTATAGAAGAATTCCTGAACCCAAGAATTCAAAATGACAAGTTCCTCTTTACCCAGAAAAAAAGAACCACTTAGAATAGCCAAACAGATTATATTTGTCGAGAAATGCAAAATGGTATGGAGATGATCCTCATTATTTATTTTGACCCATTGTATTATTTCCTTGTGTATTCCTGTAGGAGGTTTTTGTACATGTGTCTTTAGTTTCCCTTTTATCATCTCGTCCAAGAGAGAAAGTTCTTCTAATTCTATGAATCTTTCTAGAATCCTTTTCTCTTGAATATCAGTTAAGAGAGTTTCGGATTGCCTGGTATTCCACCAATTCTTAATCCAAAGTTCCAGACATTTGTTAAATGAGGAAGAGACCCCCCAAGGCAAAAGTACGATAAATACAAGATATAGTAAAGAAGGCAATGCTTTCTTTTTTTTCATTTTTGATCTGTAAATGGAGTTGTTAATGAATATGCTTCATTCGCTGACTCTATTCCATTCCCTGACTCTATATGATGATATTTCTATTTCATGATATTTCTATTTCTTTGAAGCAAAAACTCTATAGGTTTGATACCCTGTATCTATTCTTCTTTTTTGTATATTAGTTATTAGTGGAATTTCAGTGCATTGGGTTCTTTCTTAGATCTAGATGGAATGAAATAGTGAAATAGAATAAAAAAAAAGCCCTTTCGGATGAAAAAGGAAGAATAGTATGCGATATATCTAACTTGGATAAAAAAAAATTAAAAGCAAATTTCTCTTATCCTCGTTTGTTCCTTCCTTTAGATAAATACTTAAAAATCCCCTTACAATAACAAATCCAATTTAGAAGGGACTTCCTCCCTGTGTTGAGAAAACTTTTCTTCTTCCAATTCTTCTTTTCTTCATTCAACTCAGTTCAAAAAAGATACCTCAAAATACTTCAATTGGTACGCGCAAGAAATAGGCCAATTCGGCAGCTTTTTGTTCAATTTCTCGTGGAGTAAAAAATTTATCATCAGTACGAGTCAAGGGAATGATCCCCTGGCCCCGGATTTCCATATAAAGAATACGACGAGGATAAAGACCCTCTTTAACCTGAATTCTAATTGATTGGATATCCCGCATAAGGAATCGAAGGAAGACGCGACGTTTTATTCCAGGGAATCCCCAACGAAAAATGCACACTATTCCCTCTTTTCTATCGAATCGGTCATAACCACTACCTACATTCCACAAAATAGTACACCACAAGTAGGAGCTAATGAATAGGCCTGCGATTCCGTAGAAAGACATCACGACCCCCTGCGGAAAAAAAAGAATTTCTTGAGATGGAAGTATAGATATAATATTCTTACCAAGATAACTGGAAATCCCAACCGATAAGAATCCTAGTGAACCTAGAAAAAGAATACAGGCCCAGAAAAAATTACCCCTTTTTCGAGAACCTTTTAGAAGTTCTACCCATATGTGTTCTGATCGCCAATTCATATTAGATATACTAAATCCAGCAGCGGTCGATTGAAATTGAGAGAATAAGCTAAATAATTTTGACTTTACTTTTTTTGATTCTGAAATCGCCTTCAGCAACTAGTACTCCTGTGAAATAATAGGTTAGATACATTGACTTTCTATTCAAAAAATATTCGTTGATTCAATTAAAATAAATAAAATAAAACTCGCTATACCTGGCTCTGCATATTCATGCATTTATGCTCGTAGCCTATATCCGCATCCATAACCGTTTTTCATTTGTGTGTAGAAAGTGTGTGTAGAAAAAGCCACATACCCTACCATATTATATTACTTACACTAAAAAATACTAGACAATCTTATTTTTTTGCACATAAAGAAATAAAGAAGTCATTGCAATTGCCGGAAATACTAAGCCTACTAAAGGCACGAAAATAGAAGGTAAGTTTAAATCCGTCATGGAATAGGTGTCTCAATTCAAATTTACTATTTCTATCTAGTCGAAAAATATCTTAAGATTCTTATGATATAATTAAGTATATCTATTATAAGGAATATTGACTATTGTATTGTATTTTTTATTTTTAGTTTGAAAAATATTCTGTAAAAAAAATGAAAGGATAATAAGAAAATTCCAAAAAAGGAGAACTAATTAAAAAGATTTTATTTTGATTTTCCCATCCTCATGGCCTTTCTATCTTTCTAATCTAATTTGAAATTGGATTCAAAAGAAAGCGGTTAGAATTTACTTCCTGCATACATACTTCTCTAGAAGCGCATACAATAATGCGTGGTAAAGGCGGAAAAATAGTATATTCAATCAAAATCAAAGGGCAAATTATCTTACCTACTATAGATCCCCTACTACCCTCTTAGACTTTAAAAGGCGATATACCACCCAAAGAAAGGGTATGAAAATGCCGGGTGGAGTTAGCTTTTCGACGAAGACCTGTCCCGTGCAGCGAAGCCCTGTTAGTAAGACCCCCCGCAATAATGGATTATAGAAGAATATTATTCCAAATACTCCTCTGGACGCATATAGTAGCATTGCGATTCCGAATCTTTTTTATTTATGAATATGAACAGAAAAAATTCATTGTATCGTTGGGTCGGAGCGGAGGTTTGGTCCAGAAAAATTAGAAACAAAACGTCTACTCTACCGCATTGAAGTCTATAGCGCTGTATTTCCACGAAAGTATAATTCTTACCATCAGGATACGATCCTTTCTTTTGAACTAAACGTCTCTACGATGGGTCCAGGTTCTATGTCCAATCCCAAATCAAGGATTTCTCGCTCTTGATCGGAGTCATAAACTAAAAAAAAACTACCTTTTTATCCTTTTTCTCAAGGTTATAGAAAACTTCCTTATCTAGTTCTAGCATTTTGAAAAAAAAAAAATGCTTCTTTTTTTACACACAGTTCGAGTCACTTGTTGACTCACGATTACGCCTGTTAAAAGTTTCAAACGTCCTCTTTTTTGAAATTGAAAGAGAGTCCTATAAAAAGGTCTAACTTCCAAACTATGTCTTTTTTCATTCATTCTCCTTTAGTATTTTTTCTCTATCTAGAAGTGGAATAGAATAACCCGGTTGAAGGGTAATGATCATACGTCTGTAATGCATTGTATGGCCCAGAATAGGTCCTATTCTTCTACCTTTTCCAGGTAGTCGATGGCTATTCACAGCTACCACCTTAACACCAAAGAAGAGTTCGACCCAATGCTTTATTTCTGTCTTAGTGAATCCCGATTCGACATTAAAAGTATATTGATTCTTTCCCAATAAACGAAGACTTTTTTCTGTAAATACTGCGTATTTGATTCCATTATCATTATCATATGATAATACTATATTTTATTATTTTATTATTTTATTTGTATTTCTTTATTGTATTATACCTTAATATATATATTCTAGATATATAGAATAGACGAATCTCAATTTGTCAAGTCTCATGATCATATCATGATCTATTTTTATTCGGCTCAATCTTTTTTTTCTAAAAAAGATTGAGCCGAGTTTAATTGCAATCAATTAGAAGAATAAAGAAGAATTACTGCATTTCATAACTGATTTTTTTCTCTTTTTATTTCGTTTCTTTTTTATTTATACCTTCTTTATCTTTAGTTTTATCTAGTTAATCAATAGTATCTACCGGCTCGAACTCGAATTTGATCGCCTTCCATACTTCACAAGCTGCGGCTAGTTCAGGACTCCATTTGCAAGCTGCTCGGATAATTTCATTACCTTCGCGAGCAAGATCGCGCCCTTCGTTACGAGCTTGTACACAGGCTTCTAAAGCCACTCGATTAGCTGCTGCACCAGGTGCATTTCCCCAAGGATGTCCTAAAGTTCCTCCACCAAATTGTAATACAGAATCGTCCCCAAAGATTTCGGTCAGAGCTGGCATATGCCAAACATGAATACCACCTGAAGCTACCGGTATAACACCTGGCATGGATACCCAGTCCTGAGTGAAAAAGATACCGCGAGCACGATCTTTTTCAATAAAATCATCGCGCAATAAATCAACAAAACCTAAAGTCATTTCGCGTTCCCCTTCTAACTTACCTACTACTGTACCGGAGTGGATATGATCTCCCCCAGACATACGCAATGCTTTAGCTAATACACGGAAATGCATACCATGATTTTTCTGTCTATCAATAACTGCATGCATTGCACGGTGAATGTGAAGAAGTAGGCCATTGTCGCGGCAATAATGAGCCAAAGTAGTATTTGCGGTGAATCCCCCAGTTAAGTAGTCATGCATTACAATAGGAACCCCTAATTCTCTTGCAAATACAGCTCTCTTAATCATTTCTTCACATGTACCCGCAGTCGCATTCAAGTAATGCCCCTTGATTTCACCGGTTTCGGCCTGTGATTTATAAATAGCTTCGGCACAAAAGACAAAACGGTCTCTCCAGCGCATAAATGGTTGTGAGTTTACGTTTTCATCATCTTTGGTAAAATCAAGTCCACCACGTAGACACTCATAACACGCTCTACCATAATTTTTTGCGGATAATCCCAATTTTGGTTTAATAGTACATCCCAATAAAGGACGACCGTACTTGTTCAACTTATCTCTTTCAACTTGGATACCATGAGGCGGGCCTTGGAAAGTTTTTGAATAAGTAGGGGGAATTCGTAGATCCTCCAAACGTAGAGCACGTAGGGCTTTGAAACCAAATACGTTACCTACAATGGAAGTAAACATGTTAGTAACGGAACCCTCTTCAAATAGGTCTAATGGATAAGCTACATAACAGATCCATTGGTTGTCTTCCCCAGCAACAGGCTCGATGTGATAGCATCGTCCTTTGTAACGATCAAGACTGGTAAGTCCATCAGTCCAAACAGTTGTCCATGTACCAGTAGAAGATTCGGCAGCTACTGCAGCCCCTGCTTCTTCGGGCGGAACCCCAGGCTGAGGACTTACTCGGAATGCTGCCAAGATATCAGTATCCTTAGTTTCATACTCTGGGGTGTAGTAAGTCAATTTATAATCTTTAACACCAGCTTGAAATCCAACACCTGCTTTAGTTTCTGTTTGTGGTGACATAAGTCCCTCCCTATAACTCTTGAATTAAGAATTCTCACAATAACAGGGTCTACTCGATGTTAATTAGGCGTAAATGAAACTTTAGCAAAAATCTCGTAAAACAAAAAGGATATTCAATTAATATAATATCAACTCATTAAAGAAAATTGAGGGCATGCTTAGGTTAATGAATATGTTTCATTCATATATAATGCGTACACCCTGTGTATGTTCTATCCTATAGGAATTCCAATATAGGAATTCGATAGGAATTGAGTTGTTGTTATGGTAAGTTAACACGGTTCGTTATTAAACCATGGATTTGATTTACCAAATCCATAATTATTGTATACTCTTTGATAGATATAGCGCAACCCAAATTAATTCCTAATCCTTATTTTACAAGTTCTTAATAGTTCTCTTTTCTTATTTTGAATGCAAATACCTAACTAAATACTAATAAAATTCTTTGTTGACAGCAATCTATGCTTCACAGTAGTATATATTTTGTATATCGAAGTCCTAGATAGGAAAGTAGAGTAGGCACAGATCCTCCACAAAAGGCAAAATGTATATGAAAAAAAAGATTGATTGAACTTTCCAATGGACTCATTCCATGAGTAAACGATTGAATGGGATTCGCTTGGGCAACGAAATCAAGTCCTGGTCCCCTTTTCTCTCTTATTGAATTAACTAATTCATTTCCTTTTTACTTTTGGATTTTTTTTGATTTGATTTGGCATTATTCAACAATAAAAAAAGAAAAATTTCGACAAATTCCTTTTTTTTAATTATGTGATAATTATGAGAACCAATCCTACTACTTCTCCTCCCGGGGTTTCCACAATTGAAGAAAAAAGTACAGGTCGTATCGATCAAATTATTGGACCCGTGCTGGATGTCACTTTTCCCCCAGGCAAGTTACCTTATATTTATAACGCTTTGGTAGTCCAGAGTAGAGACACTGCCGATAAGCAAATTAATGTGACTTGTGAGGTACAACAATTATTAGGAAATAATCGAGTTAGAGCTGTAGCTATGAGTGCTACGGACGGGTTGATGAGAGGAATGGAAGTGATTGACACGGGAGCTCCTCTCAGTGTTCCGGTCGGTGGAGCTACTCTCGGACGAATTTTCAACGTTCTTGGGGAGCCTGTTGACAATTTGGGTCCTGTAGATAGTAGTGCAACGTTCCCTATTCATAGATCTGCGCCTGCCTTTATCGAGTTAGATACGAAATTATCCATCTTTGAAACAGGTATTAAGGTCGTCGATCTTTTAGCTCCTTATCGACGTGGAGGAAAAATAGGACTATTTGGGGGGGCTGGAGTAGGTAAAACAGTACTGATCATGGAATTAATCAATAACATTGCTAAAGCTCATGGGGGCGTATCCGTATTCGGTGGAGTAGGGGAACGGACTCGTGAAGGAAATGATCTTTATATGGAAATGAAGGAATCCGGAGTAATTAATGAAAAAAATATTGAGGAATCAAAGGTAGCTCTAGTCTATGGCCAAATGAATGAACCACCGGGAGCTCGTATGAGAGTTGGTTTAACTGCCCTAACTATGGCGGAATATTTCCGAGATGTTAATAAGCAAGACGTGCTTTTATTTATCGATAATATCTTTCGTTTTGTTCAAGCAGGATCAGAGGTATCCGCTTTATTAGGGAGAATGCCCTCCGCAGTGGGTTATCAACCTACTCTTAGTACAGAAATGGGTTCTTTGCAAGAAAGAATTGCTTCTACTAAAAAGGGATCTATAACTTCGATTCAAGCAGTTTATGTACCTGCAGACGATTTGACCGACCCTGCCCCTGCCACAACATTTGCACATTTGGATGCTACTACCGTACTTTCCAGAGGATTAGCTTCCAAGGGTATTTATCCAGCAGTAGATCCTTTAGATTCAACCTCGACTATGTTACAGCCTCGGATCGTTGGCAACGAACATTATGAAACTGCGCAAAGAGTTAAGGAAACTTTACAACGTTACAAAGAACTTCAGGACATTATCGCAATTCTTGGCTTGGATGAATTATCGGAAGAGGATCGTTTAACTGTAGCAAGAGCAAGAAAAATTGAGCGTTTCTTATCACAACCGTTCTTTGTGGCAGAAGTTTTTACTGGTTCTCCAGGAAAGTATGTTGCTCTTGCGGAAACTATTAGGGGATTTCAACTAATCCTTTCCGGAGAATTAGACGGCCTACCTGAACAGGCTTTTTATTTGGTGGGTAACATCGATGAAGCTAGCACGAAAGCTATAACCTTAGAAGAGGAGAACAAATCGAAGAAATGAAATTAAATCTTTATGTACTGACTCCTAAGCGAATTATTTGGGATTGTGAAGTGAAAGAAATCATTTTATCCACTAATAGTGGCCAAATTGGCGTATTACCAAACCACGCCCCCATTAACACAGCAGTAGATATGGGTCCTTTGAGAATACGCCTCCTCAACGACCAATGGTTAACAGCGATTCTGTGGAGCGGTTTTGCGAGAATAGTTAATAATGAGATCATCATTTTAGGAAATGATGCGGAACTGGGTAGTGATATTGATCCGGAAGAAGCTCAAAAGGCACTTGAAATAGCCGAAGCTAACTTGAGTAAAGCTGAGGGTACGAAAGATTTGGTTGAAGCGAAGCTCGCTCTCAGACGAGCTAGGATACGAATCGAGGCTGTCAATTGGATTCCCCCATCCAATTGAAGACAATCCAGTGGTTTATAGTTGATACAAAGAAAAAGGGAAGAGGGGTAGAAAAAGTTATTAGATAGCGAAGCGAAGTAAGTCCAATGCTATCTAGTAATTTTTCTACCTACTTACCTACTATTGGATTTGAACCAATGACTCCCGCCGTATGAAAGCAATACTCTAACCACTGAGTTAAGTAGGCAATTTATCACCACAAAGGAAGACCCATTACTTCGATCGATTATATATTGAATCCCTTTTCTAAGCAATACCGCTCTGTTATTGGTCTGTTATATACTAAATACTAAACTAAATACTAAACAGATACAGATCAAAGGGGTATCCTCTGGCATTAGAAAATATTCATCTTGACAAGAAATTATCTATATGTTAAGATATCTCTGATAAGGGCTATAGCTCAGTTCGGTAGAGCAACTCGTTTACACGTGCGCCAATGCTTTTCAAAGGAGCTTATTATGCAATGAACATAATCGATCTTATTGCAAAATCAATGTCTTACTTCATAGATTCGAGAGAATAGGAGAACAGTAGCCTGACAAACAGTCGGTTCAGTCCGATTCAGGTGCCAATTCAGGTGCCTAATCAAATAGAACCCTTATGGATTTGCTAGTTGATAAGGTAAATATCCAGCCCACTAAATGCTAGGCGTAATGAGGATAAGGGCCTCCAAAAAACTTCTTTTCGTTCTATGAACTTTAAGGTGTATGAAGTCTCATAGTTAACTCTTGCAGTGGAACGATAGAGACTCCATTTCACTTAGGTTGATTTAATTTAGACCGGAGGCAGACCTAAGTCAAGGTAATCCTCCTTTGAAACACTTTGGTATTGCTCCTAGATAGATCATAATACAAAAAATCAATCAGAGCACAGGGAGCCATCTCATTATCTTTCCGTAAAGAAAAACTATGGTGGACTAACTGATCTTTAAATCAGTTTATGAAAGAGCCCAATGCAAAAAAATGCATGTTGGGTCTTTGAAACAGTTCAAATCATTTCGATAATAATCCGTTTGATCTGTTTTACCGAGAAGGTCTACGGTTCGAATCCGTATAGCCCTAATATGCCCTTTTTTAGATTTTAGGATCTCTATCCTATGTTTTCTTTAGTTTAGTATAGTTTTCATTTTCTCATTAGTATTTGTTTATAGACTGGATAGGCGCCTGCGACATAGAATAGAGATAAAAGCATTACCAAAGGCTCATTCATCGAAAATCAAAATCATACAGACAGGAAAAGAAAAACGAATTTCTATCAAATCAATAGAAGAAAGGATCCTTTCCCTGATTTGAATCCCGTCCTCCTTCAAATAGGATATCTCTAGACTTCCCTATAATAACTGCAATGATTTTATCCATTTTGCGAATTCCTACTTTGTTTTAAGTATATTTATTACTTTGTTTATAGATACATTATGTAAATTGATCAACTTTAAATAGAAAAAATAAAGTAAAGAGTAAATAAGAAAACAGAATATTCTGTCTCATAGTTCTGAAATAGAGTTCTTTATTTTTATTTTATAGTATTACTTCTCATTAATTATACTGCATAGATTAGTCCTACTATCTTAATTAGGTTCTAATTTAGTAGTATTCTCATTTTTATTTAATAGTCTCTTATTATTTTATTATTAAATATTAAATAAAGGATAGAGCTATTCTTTTTTCTAGAGATTCTAGAGAAAGCGAGACAAAGTGAAACGAGAAAGTTTTCTTTATATAAGAATTAGATCTACATACACCATATCTAAATAGAATGGAAATCCAAAAGAAAGGGAGTTGGGATTCCATTGGATGAATCTTTAAAGAAGATGCAGCACAGAGGAAACAAAGGCTAAACTTAAACTAAGCGCTTTTGTTTGAACAAAAAAGATTCTTGTTTCACCGAGGAAAAGAGAGAAGTTCTGGATAAATTGACAATGCTGAATTGAATTGACTAATTTAAGTTCCGCCTATTCCACATTAATGGGAGTACATTATGTTTCTGCTTCACGAATATGATATTTTTTGGACATTTCTAATAATAGCAAGCCTTATTCCTATTTTGGCATTTTCGATTTCAGGACTTTTAGCCCCGGTTAGTGAAGGACCAGAGAAGCTTTCTAGTTATGAATCGGGTATAGAACCCATGGGAGGGGCTTGGGTACAATTCCGAATACGCTATTATATGTTTGCGCTCGTTTTTGTTGTTTTTGATGTGGAAACCGTCTTTCTATACCCTTGGGCAATGAGTTTCGACGTATTGGGTGTATCCGTTTTTATCGAAGCTTTGATTTTCGTGCTTATCTTAGTTGTTGGTTTAGTTTATGCATGGCGAAAAGGAGCCTTGGAATGGTCTTAACTGAATATTTAGACAAAAAAAAAGAAGGAAAAGATTCTATTGAGACAGTTATGAATTTGATTGAGTTTCCCTTACTTGACCAAACAAGTTCCAATTCTGTTATTTCAACTACACCAAATGATCTTTCGAATTGGTCAAGACTCTCCAGTTTATGGCCCCTTCTATACGGTACCAGTTGTTGTTTCATTGAATTTGCTTCATTAATAGGCTCACGATTCGACTTTGATCGTTATGGATTGGTACCAAGATCAAGTCCTAGGCAAGCAGACCTAATTTTAACAGCCGGTACGGTAACAATGAAAATGGCTCCCTCTTTAGTGAGATTATACGAGCAAATGCCTGAACCAAAATACGTCATTGCTATGGGAGCCTGTACTATTACAGGGGGAATGTTCAGTACGGATTCCTATAGTACTGTTCGGGGAGTTGATAAGTTAATTCCTGTGGATGTCTACTTGCCGGGCTGCCCACCTAAACCGGAGGCAGTTATAGATGCCCTAACAAAACTTCGTAAGAAGATATCGCGAGAAATAGTTGAGGATCAAACTCTATCTCAAAATAAAAATAGATGTTTTACTACCAGTCACAAGCTTTATGTTAGGCGCAGTACTCATACAGGAACTTATGAGCAAGAATTGCTCTATCAATCACCATCTACATTAGATATATCTTCTGAAACTTTTTTCAAATCCAAAAGTTCAGTACCTTCCTACAAATTAGTGAATTAGGAGAGGGGCTCTTTTGTGTAGAAAAATAAAAAGCAGGGCAATCTTTCAAACTTGCATCCGAAATGTGAAATATTTATACAAAGAGGGAGAGATGAAGACAATGCAGCAGGGTTGGTTATCTAATTGGCTAGTCAAACATGAGGTGGTTCATAGATCTTTGGGCTTTGATCACCGAGGAATAGAGACTTTACAAATAAAAGCAGGGGATTGGGATTCCATTGCTGTCATTTTATATGTATATGGTTACAATTATTTACGCTCCCAATGTGCTTATGATGTAGCACCCGGTGGATCTTTAGCTAGCGTGTATCATCTTACGAGAATACAATATGGTATAGATAATCCAGAAGAAGTCTGCATAAAAGTCTTTGCCCAAAAGGATAATCCTAGAATTCCGTCTGTCTTCTGGATTTGGAGAAGTGCCGATTTTCAAGAACGCGAATCTTATGATATGGTGGGAATCTCTTATGATAATCATCCGCGCCTTAAACGTATCCTAATGCCTGAAAGTTGGATAGGCTGGCCCTTACGTAAGGATTATATAACCCCCAATTTTTATGAAATACAAGATGCTCATTGAATGATAAGAAATTCATGCTCACTTATACAACACAACTCCAGATTTTATTCAAGTCAAGGAATATTTTTAGGTTCTTTTCCTAGATGAAACGGAATACCTATTTATAATTAATTCCTAATTATACAAAAGCATTCCAGATAGACTGAGCAAAAAAAGGGTTTCATTTGGATTCCCCTATTTTGAAAATCGCATATTAATTTCCTTCATATGAACAGAAAAATAGGATGACTCAAAGAAGTTCTCTACCAGGAACTTTGTACCGCGCACATTACTTAGCACAACTAGGAAAATAAGATAAGATAAAGATAAGCAAGACTAAAAAAATATTCGTCGGAATAGCGGAATACAAAATTAAGAAACGCAAAAAAATAAAGGGGAATCTCACCCCCTTCTTTATCATAAAGAAAAGATATATTTTAAAACTTCTTTAAAAAGAAAAAGAAGTGCCTCTATATTTATATTATAGATTTATCCACTTAGATGAATAAATATTATTAATGAATATGTATCACAATCCATCTCGAGGTATTTGGATCAATACCTATTCGGTGGATCTTTTTTTTTTTTTTCTCTGCCAGGAACCAGATTTGAACTGGTGACACGAGGATTTTCAGTCCTCTGCTCTACCAACTGAGCTATCCTGACCTTTTCTTGTGCATCATCCTAGTAGAGTATTTGTATCTATGTCAATTAAAAGGACTAAAAATTAATTAAAGTATTTCAAATTTTAAATTTGAAAATGGGGGGGGTAGTCCTATGCATTGTGCATGGTTTACTTAAATAAAACTTAAAAATAGAGTGAATAACCAAGATTTCTTGCCGATACTCTAATAAAAAAGAAATCTATTCAATGAATAGGATAAGATCCATTGAGTTCTCTTCGCATTCCTTTGTGAAAGAGTAGAATGAGAAAGCTAATGAATCTTAAACCCATTGCATTGATAAAAAGAAAAAAAAGTGCATTGATAAAAAGAAAAAAAAAAAGAGGATAAATAATAATAATATAGTATAGTTAGGGAATAAAAGAGGATTTGGGGATAGAGGGACTTGAACCCTCACAACTTATAAAGTCGACGGATTTTCCTTTTACTAGAAATTTCATTGTTGTCAGTATTGACATGTAGAATGGGACTCTCTCTTTGTCCTCGTCCGATTAATCCACTTTTTTAAAGATCTCGAAAACTTTGAATTTTAATTGAAGAATTTGATTATTCAATATTCGATTGGAGTGGATTCACAATAATGAAAAAAAAAAATTATGATATGAGTTTTTTATTTCATAATCATTATCATTTCTAATTTCATTTTTAAAAAAGATAAAGAACCTATATTATAATTAGAATATAATATGAGTTCTGTGATTAATCGTTTGCTATGTCAGTATCTATACGTGTTTATTAAATGTATAAGGTATAAAACCCCTCTTTCTCTAATTTAGAACTAGAAGGAATTCCACTAACAACACAACGTAATTAACTCGATTCGTTAGAACAGCTTCCATTGAGTCTCTGCACCTATCCTTTTCCTTTGTATTCTAGTTCGAGAACCCCTTGTTTTCTCAAAACACGGATTTGGCTCAGGATTGCCCTTTTTTAATTCCAGGGTTTCTCTGAATTTGGAAGTTACCACTTAGCAGGTTTCCATACCAAGGCTCAATACAATCAAGTCCGTAGCGTCTACCGATTTCGCCATATCCCCATTTCCCTCTTCTTTGAGACCAGGATTCCTTGTGTAATTTCATCCATCTCTTAGTTTTTTTTTTGAATCATTGAGTTCATCACTCAACGTAGTCTAGCAGTTCAGTTCGACTCTATTTGAGAGACCTCGCTTGCTTATTGCAATTCAGAATTGAATTGATTCTATCCTTGATGTATTTGCAATTCAATCCGAATCAATATATCCAAAAGTTTTTATCTCCCCCACCTCCCGTCTTACTTTTTTATAGTATTCAAAATTATACTATAACGCTTGATATTTATTCTTTTTTTCTAATCAGAATTAGCAATTTTATTTACTCTGACTCTATGTTCCCCTTAGTGAAATATTAATCCTCAAATTATTAACAAATAATAAAGTCTATAATGATCGAATGAAAATACCAATAAATTCTATAATTTTATTTTTTAATATCCTATAGTTAAGCATATCAAGCTAACTTTATCTTTAAGAAGTTTTAGTATTTTTTTATTTTTATAAGTATAACTTCAAATTTAGAACTAGTTAATAGCTAAGATTAATAACTAATATCTGAGATTTTACGGATTTCCTATACTATACCTATTTCTATTTGTTACACTATTTCCGTTATGTAAGCCCACTTAGCTCAGAGGTTAGAGCATCGCATTTGTAATGCGAGGGTCATCGGTTCAAATCCGATAGTCGGCTTTTTTTTCTCTATCGATGTTCTACGAACAAGAATCTCTTTTTTTCCGAATTAAATGGAGAATCCAGGATCTTTTATGTTTTTTACCTTACAATTTTGCTAGATACAAAACAATAAAATAAATAATATATATACAAAAAAAAAAGATTTTGATGAAATTCCATTTTTTGGGGTACTTTAGTTGATTTTACTCTGTTTATCCTGTAGTTTAATTCAGTTTTAATTTCGATGTATTCTGTAATGTAAATACAATGAAATTAATTGTGTAAAATGAAATTTCAATAAAATAAAAAAAGGAGTCTTCATGTCCCGTTATCGAGGACCTCGTTTAAAAAAAATACGCCGTCTGGGAGCTTTACCAGGACTCACTAGAAAAACACCTAAATCCGGAAGTAATCTTAAAAAAAAATTCAATTCTGGGAAAAAGGAGCAATATCGTATTCGTCTTCAAGAAAAACAGAAATTGCGTTTTCATTATGGTCTGACAGAACGACAATTACTTAGATATGTACATATCGCTGGAAAAGCAAAAAGGTCAACAGGCCAGGTTTTACTACAATTACTTGAAATGCGTTTGGATAATATCCTTTTTCGATTGGGTATGGCTTCAACCATTCCTGGGGCCCGCCAATTAGTCAACCATAGACATATTTTAGTTAATGGTCGTATAGTCAATATACCAAGTTTTCGTTGCAAACCCCGAGATATTATTACTACGAAAGATAACCAAAGATCAAAAGGTCTGGTTCAAAATTATATTGCTTCATCGGACCCGGGGAAATTGCCAAAGCATTTGGCGATTGACACGTTGGAATATAAAGGACTAGTAAATAAAATCCTAGATAGGAAGTGGGTCGGTCTCAAAATAAATGAGTTGTTAGTTGTAGAATATTACTCTCGTCAGACTTGAACTTAACGAAAAAAGGAAAGGTTCATAGAATTTTCTTCCCCTTCCCCTTTCCCCGAACTAAATCGCCCTAAGACCATTACCATTAATTTGTATTTTCCCATCAACTAGCTAAAATTGATTAACCCTAGGATTAGGATCCTTTTTTCTTTTTTCCTCTATGTGTATTTTACATACCACAGTAATTTGCTATAGAGAATTTCTAATTTCTATTAAATCAAAATAAGATAATATAAGATATTATATTATTGCTGGAAAAAATTGTTATTTGATTTGATACATTGTGATCCTTAACGTTGATGAATTAAGAAAAACGGAAAGAGAGGGATTCGAACCCTCGGTAAACAAAAGTCTACATAGCAGTTCCAATGCTACGCCTTGAACCGCTCGGCCATCTCTCCTACATAACTTATTATGGAAAATAAACTGAGTGAATAGCGAGTTTTCTTATTCCTGCAGTACAGGTACAACCGCAACCACTCGGGGGTTCCATAGTTCTATTGGAAAAATTCCTTTTGATCTAAGTGGAAGGATACAGGATTTTTTACTAGAAATTGCGCTCGCTATAAAATAAAAGTTTTAATTTGGGTTTTCCCGCAACTAAAGAAAAAGAAAATGGAAGAATTCTTCTTATTGCATAATAAAATAAAGAAACCTTAGAATTCCGTTTGCATAAGATACGCTACACCATACTATCGAAATCAAAAATAGGGTATGAGACAATTAATAACTTTGAAAACACGAAATAGTTGATAACATAAGTTGTTGTTCAGAAATAGGAAAGTGGAATGAAATCCAGTCTTAGTCAAATATTTCATATCTCTTCGTGTCCAAGCAGAAGGAAAAGGATACAATTTGAGCTGAGCGGAAAATCCATATCTCTCTTATCCATTTAAAGCATATGGATTTAGAGTAGAGCATATGGATCAATCTATTTATAATTATAAGAATCGAATGTGTTTGTTTTTATGTTATTTTGTGAAGGAATGAAAACAATTCTATATAGAATGGGTTGGGAATTATGCCTAGATCCCGTGGAAATGGAAATTTCATTGATAAGACCTCCTCAATTGTAGCCAATATTTTATTGCGAATAATTCCGACAACCTCAGGAGAAAAAAAGGCATTTACTTATTATAGAGATGGTGCGATTTGACTCTTTTTTTTGCTTTTTTTTAGCCCTACCTATACCTCAGTCTTACGAAAAAGAGAGGGGGGTTGGCATAGAGAGAACCAAATTTGTAAAGCAAACAAACCCACGCTTCGGGAAGGTGAGGCGAACTAACAATTCCTTCCGTCGTGTATCCTCGATTGATGCGGCTTCAGATACTTCAATTGTAGATTTGAGTATTGAGCGAAAGGTTACACCTACAGGATATGGTATGGTATGGATTACAGGCCAATCCTACTCTATTAGTATCCGTAGGCAGCATAGGGGAGAAAAGCACTACACCTAGAAATAGGAATCAACAAGAGAAAAACTTTGTTAGAAATTACCCCTTTCCTGATCGGTATCAGGGCTGGGAAGAATGGTTGGGATAACAAACAACCATCAGGTTTGTACTTTGGATACCCCTATAACCATCAAAGATCGTTGAAGTAGCTAATTCCTCTAAATAGGAGGCGTTGAGAACAAAGAAATTATTGGAGCTATCGTTTTCCTCTAGCATTAATAGAATTCATTGGTGTTAAGAAAAACCTCTTGTGGGAAGGTTGGCTAGAGATTTCTTGGAAAAATACCAGCCCCTTTCGGTTCATAATGAGACGGGACTAATTCTATTTTGATTCTATAGATTATTTCGCTTAGTACTATTATGTACAGAAGGGAGGAGCCGTATGAGATGAAAACCTCATGTACGGTTTTGGAACGGAGATTTTTTGAATAGAATGAACGACCGTAACGGATGTTGGCTCAATCCGAAGGAAATTATGCGGAAGCTTTGCAAAATTATTATGAAGCTACGCGACTAGAAATCGATCCCTATGATCGAAGTTATATACTCTATAACATAGGCCTTATACACACAAGCAATGGAGAGCATACAAAGGCTTTGGAATATTATTTCCGGGCACTAGAACGAAACCCCTTCTTACCGCAAGCTTTTAATAATATGGCCGTGATCTGTCATTACGTGCGACTATCTCCACTATAGAAAGAAAAAAAAAAAAGAGAGGATCAAATTTTCTAGTAAATACTAGAAAAAAAGGGCTTTCTACATAGGGATCGTAAAAACAACGATTTTTCCCTATCAGCTGTAGGAAGGAAGGACACTTCACGAGAATCAAAAAACGAAGAAAGTATGGCCTATACTACTACTCTATGGATAAAGTTTCTCAAATTGATAGAGAAAGCACCGTAAAGATCAATTAGTGAGCGACTGGGTCGATACAACTAAAAAAAACTGCTTACTTATCCCATGATATGGGGCAAAATTTAGGAATCCGCTTATGTAATAGAGCCGATCCACTAAGGGATTAAGCAGCGGTGTAGTATCAGATCCCAAAGATAGTAAGTTCTTTTTTCTTTCTTATGGAAAAAAGTCTTTTTCAAGGATTCTATAGAGATTTCATATATGAAACCGGGATAGTTACCTCTCAGAAAATTTGAACGAAGGCTCTATATCTATCTATGCTTCATTCTTCTGAAGGTGGGAAAAAAGATCAAACTGATTATTGATAAAAATTAGGGTTTGAAACTTAGGTAATTAATTTCTTCTGCTTAACCCAAGAACAAATTGGATCGATTTTTGATAAATCGAATTCAGTTAAGATAGGGGAAATTCAGATAGCAATTTCTGAGCCGTATGAGGTAGGAAACTCTCAAGTACGGTTCTAAGGGAAGGAACTTCCTATTCCGACCGAGGAGAACAGGCCATTCTACAGGGTGATTCGGAAATTGCGGAAGCTTGGTTTGATCAAGCTGCTGAATATTGGAAACAAGCTATAGCGCTTACTCCGGGAAATTATATTGAAGCACAGAACTGGTTGAAGATTACGAAGCGCTTTGAATTTGAATAAGACCATGCTCCTTCTTTTTCATAAAATGGGTGGTTTGGTTGTTGATCCATTAATCAAATAAATTAGGTCGTAAGATCGAATCAAGAATTTCATTATATCCATTTCTTATACCTTCTATTTTATATGATATTTCATAAGAATAAACCATAGGGATAGGGTCTAGAATAGAAGTAATAAAGTGAATAAAAAGAGGGGGCAATCTAAATATTGCTAATATATTAGGACCATCTTATTAATAATTCTAATGAGTTATCTTGGAATTTAGAATCAAATAAAAAACCCTATATTATGCTCAAGGAAAGTAGATATAGATAGGAGCTTATGCCCTCAAAAAAAATACACTAGTTTCTTAAATTAAAAATAAAAAAGATTTTTTTCTTACGTCGAGAAATATTTGTTTTTCAAGATAAACAATGTCCGTTAGGCACCTAATCTTTATGTCATAATAGACCCGAACACTTGCCTCGGATTGACTTCAATATATAATTGCTCCAGTGAATAACTAAAAAAAAAATAGAAGGATGGTAGATAGTAAAGAAAAGAACTAATCACAATATCTATCTTTCAAAATCTATCTTTCAAAATCTATCTTTCAAAATATATATCTTTCAAAGATTCACTAAAAAGACAGTTGGCGGGTCTCTTTGTATGTCTTGTCCGGAAAGAGGAGGACTTAATGATTATTCGTTCGCCGGAACCAGAAGTAAAAATTGTTGTGGATAGGGATCCTGTAAAAACATCTTTTGAGGAATGGGCCAGACCCGGCCATTTCTCAAGAACACTAGCTAAGGGCCCTGATACTACCACTTGGATCTGGAACCTACATGCTGATGCTCACGATTTCGATAGTCATACTGGTGATTTGGAGGAGATTTCTCGAAAAGTCTTTAGTGCTCATTTCGGGCAACTTTCCATTATCTTTCTTTGGTTGAGTGGCATGTACTTTCATGGCGCCCGTTTTTCCAATTATGAAGCATGGCTAAGTGATCCTACTCACATTGGACCCAGTGCTCAGGTAGTTTGGCCTATAGTAGGGCAAGAAATATTGAATGGTGATGTAGGCGGGGGTTTCCGAGGAATCCAAATAACCTCTGGTTTTTTTCAGCTTTGGCGAGCATCTGGAATAACTAGTGAATTACAACTCTATTGTACTGCAATTGGTGCATTGATTTTTGCAGCGTTAATGCTTTTTGCTGGTTGGTTCCATTATCACAAAGCCGCTCCCAAATTGGCCTGGTTCCAAGATGTAGAATCCATGTTGAATCACCACTTAGCGGGATTATTAGGACTTGGGTCTCTTTCTTGGGCGGGGCACCAAATTCATGTATCTTTACCAATTAACCAATTTCTTGACGCTGGGGTGGATCCTAAAGAGATACCACTTCCTCATGAATTTATCTTGAATCGGGACCTTTTGGCTCAACTTTATCCTAGTTTTGCCGAAGGAGCAACCCCTTTTTTCACTTTAAATTGGTCCAAATACGCAGAATTTCTGACTTTTCGCGGAGGACTAGATCCAGTAACCGGTGGTCTCTGGCTGACCGATATTGCGCACCATCATTTAGCTATTGCTATTCTTTTCCTAATCGCAGGTCATATGTATAGGACCAATTGGGGTATTGGCCATGGACTTAAAGATATTTTGGAGGCTCACAAGGGCCCATTTACAGGACAAGGCCATAAGGGTGTCTTTATGAAATCTTAACAACGTCATGGCATGCTCAATTATCTCTTAACCTAGCTATGCTAGGCTCTACAACCATTGTTGTAGCTCATCATATGTATTCTATGCCTCCCTATCCATACCTAGCTACTGACTATGGTACACAACTTTCCTTGTTCACACACCACATGTGGATTGGCGGATTTCTAATAGTCGGTGCTGCTGCACATGCAGCAATTTTTATGGTAAGAGACTATGATCCAACTACTCGATACAACGATCTATTAGATCGCGTCCTTAGACACCGCGATGCAATCATATCCCACCTTAACTGGGTATGTATATTTCTAGGTTTTCACAGTTTTGGCTTGTACATTCATAATGATACCATGAGTGCTTTAGGCCGTCCACAAGATATGTTTTCGGATACTGCCATACAATTACAACCTATCTTTGCTCAATGGGTACAAAATATCCATGCTACTGCGCCTGGCGTAACAGCTCCTGGTGCAACAACAAGTACTAGCTTAACGTGGGGAGGCGGCGAGTTAGTAGCAGTAGGTGGCAAAGTGGCTTTGTTACCTATTCCATTAGGAACCGCAGATTTTTTAGTCCATCACATTCATGCATTTACCATACATGTGACTGTATTAATACTTTTGAAAGGTGTTTTATTTGCTCGGAGTTCCCGTTTGATACCCGATAAAGCAAATCTAGGTTTTCGCTTTCCTTGCGATGGGCCTGGCCGAGGGGGAACATGTCAAGTATCCGCCTGGGATCATGTTTTCTTAGGTTTATTCTGGATGTACAATGCAATTTCGGTAGTCATTTTCCATTTCAGTTGGAAAATGCAGTCGGATGTTTGGGGTACTATAAGTGATCAAGGGGTGGTAACTCATATTACAGGGGGAAACTTTGCACAGAGTTCCATTACGATTAATGGGTGGCTTCGAGATTTCTTGTGGGCACAGGCATCGCAAGTCATTCAGTCTTATGGTTCTTCATTATCTGCATATGGTCTTTTTTTCTTAGGTGCTCATTTTGTCTGGGCCTTCAGTTTAATGTTTTTATTCAGCGGCCGTGGTTATTGGCAAGAACTCATTGAATCTATCGTTTGGGCTCATAACAAATTAAAAGTTGCTCCTGCTACTCAGCCTAGAGCCTTGAGCATTATACAAGGACGCGCTGTAGGAGTAACCCATTACCTTCTGGGTGGAATTGCCACGACATGGGCATTCTTCTTAGCGAGAATTATTGCAGTAGGATAGTGGCTAGGAGGATTTGAAAGGCATTATGGAATTAAGATTTCCCAGGTTTAGCCAAGGCTTAGCTCAGGACCCCACTACTCGTCGTATTTGGTTTGGTATTGCTACCGCACATGATTTCGAAAGTCATGATGATATTACTGAAGAACGTCTTTATCAGAACATTTTTGCTTCTCACTTTGGGCAATTAGCAATAATCTTTCTATGGACGTCCGGAAATCTGTTTCATGTAGCTTGGCAAGGAAATTTTGAATCATGGATACAGGATCCTTTACACGTAAGACCTATTGCTCATGCGATTTGGGATCCTCATTTTGGTCAACCCGCTGTGGAAGCCTTTACTCGAGGAGGTGCTGCTGGTCCAGTGAATATTGCTTATTCTGGAGTTTATCAGTGGTGGTATACAATAGGATTACGCACCAATGAGGATCTTTATACTGGAGCTCTTTTTCTATTATTTCTTTCTACGCTGTCCTTAATAGCGGGTTGGTTACATCTACAACCCAAATGGAAACCAAGCCTTTCGTGGTTCAAAAACGCGGAATCTCGTCTCAATCATCATTTGTCAGGACTTTTCGGGGTAAGTTCTTTGGCTTGGACAGGACATTTAGTTCATGTTGCTATTCCCGCATCCAGGGGGGAGTACGTTCGATGGAATAATTTCTTAGATGTATTACCCTATCCCCAGGGGTTGGGACCCCTTTTGACGGGTCAATGGAATCTTTATGCCCAAAACCCTGATTCGAGTAATCATTTATTTGGTACCGCTCAAGGAGCGGGAACTGCCATTCTAACTCTTCTTGGGGGATTCCATCCACAAACACAAAGTTTGTGGCTGACCGATATGGCTCACCATCATTTAGCTATTGCATTTATTTTTCTCATTGCCGGTCACATGTATCGAACTAACTTCGGAATTGGGCACAGTATTAAAGATCTTTTAGAAGCGCATACTCCTCCGGGGGGTCGATTAGGGCGTGGGCATAAGGGCCTTTATGACACAATCAACAATTCGATTCATTTTCAGTTAGGTCTTGCTCTAGCTTCTTTAGGGGTTATTACTTCCTTAGTAGCTCAACATATGTACTCTTTACCTCCTTATGCATTCATAGCACAAGACTTTACTACTCAAGCTGCTTTATATACTCATCACCAATATATTGCAGGGTTCATCATGACAGGGGCTTTTGCTCATGGAGCTATTTTTTTCATTAGGGATTACAATCCGGAACAGAATGAGGATAATGTATTGGCAAGAATGTTAGACCATAAAGAAGCTATCATATCTCATTTAAGTTGGGCTAGCCTCTTTCTAGGATTCCATACCTTGGGCCTTTATGTTCATAACGACGTCATGCTTGCTTTTGGTACTCCAGAAAAGCAAATCTTGATCGAACCTATATTTGCCCAATGGATACAATCTGCTCATGGCAAGACGACATATGGGTTCGATATACTCTTATCTTCAACGAATGGCCCCGCTTTCAATGCGGGTCGAAGCCTATGGTTGCCCGGATGGTTGAATGCTGTTAATGAGAATAGTAATTCGCTTTTCTTAACAATAGGACCTGGGGATTTCTTGGTTCATCATGCTATTGCTCTAGGTTTGCATACAACTACATTGATTTTAGTAAAGGGCGCTTTAGATGCACGCGGTTCCAAATTAATGCCAGATAAAAAGGATTTTGGATATAGTTTTCCTTGTGACGGCCCAGGGCGCGGCGGTACTTGTGATATTTCTGCTTGGGACGCATTTTATTTGGCAGTTTTCTGGATGTTAAATACCATTGGGTGGGTTACTTTTTATTGGCATTGGAAACATATCACATTATGGCAGGGCAACGTTTCACAATTTAATGAATCCTCCACTTATTTGATGGGATGGTTAAGAGATTACCTATGGTTAAACTCTTCACAACTTATCAATGGATATAATCCTTTTGGGATGAATAGTTTATCGGTATGGGCGTGGATGTTCTTATTTGGACATCTTGTTTGGGCTACTGGATTTATGTTCTTAATTTCCTGGCGGGGGTATTGGCAGGAATTAATTGAGACTTTAGCATGGGCTCATGAACGCACACCTTTAGCTAATTTAATTCGCTGGAGAGATAAGCCCGTGGCTCTTTCCATTGTGCAAGCAAGATTGGTTGGATTAGCTCACTTTTCCGTGGGTTATATATTCACTTATGCAGCTTTCTTGATTGCCTCAACATCAGGCAAGTTTGGTTAATTTAGTTTGTTTTTTTGTACTGTATCAGCACCTAGTTCATTACTCTTGATAGAGAGGGAGGATCTGCCTTTTTAGATTTCTTTTTCTATTTATTTTTCCATCTAGGATTAGAACCGTATACTTGGTAATAATAGCAACGACACATTATGGCAAAAAAAAGTTTGATTCAGAGGGAGAAGAAGCGGCAGAAATTAGAACAGAAATATCATTTGATTCGTCAATCTTTAAAAAAAAAGATAAGAAGCAAAGTTTCTCCCTTGAGTTTGAGTGAAAAAACGAAAATGCGAGAAAAATTGCAATCCCTACCGCGTAATAGTGCACCTACACGCCTTCATCGACGTTGTTTTTTGACCGGAAGACCTAGAGCTAACTATCGACATTTTGGGCTATCCGGACACGTACTTCGAGAAATGGTTTATGAATGTTTGTTACCGGGTGCAACAAGATCCAGTTGGTAAGGATAAAATACCCTTTCGTATTTGTATGGATTTCTGGAATTGATAATCATAGAGGAGCCCTCTTTACCATTCTGTATAAATGGACTATTCTATTTGTATAGATATTGGTAGAGGGGCGTATCCAACCCTCTTTTATCCACTAGTTACCCCTCTTTAGTTTAAGAGTATAGAGCAGTTTGGTAGCTCATAAGGCTCATAACCTTGGGGTTGCGGGTTCGATTCCCACTACCGCCTCCATACTCCTTCTTTATGATATATGCATGATATAATATATACATCATGCATTTGTATCTGGATTTTTTGATTTCCTAAAAGAGTTTTGGTCTAACAGTTTTTTCTCGGAAGAAGCAAAAAAATAAAAGAAAGAATAAAATATGAAAGAAAAGCGTCCATTGTCTAATGGATAGGACAGAGGTCTTCTAAACCTTTGGTATAGGTTCAAATCCTATTGGACGCAATCTTATTTCTATCTATTCTTTAAATAACTATACTAAACTAAAAACAAAGAAAACTTTTTTGCATGATTCAAATGAAAAAGCTTTCTCAACGATTCCTATTCTACTAACAAGAGTAGACATGCAAAATTTATTTGTTACTGAAGAGAAAACCGTTCCAGCTGTTCCTGAATAGCTTCCTTCAAAAGGATTTCCGCTTGCTCGGTGAATGTCTTGCTAGAAGATATAATTTCTTGGAATTGAGGTTTAGTATCTTTTAGATGTTTACGTAACTCATCCAGAAATTTATTTACCTGTTCAATTTCTAACGAATCAAGATATCCTCTTGTTCCGGTATAAATAGTAGCTATCTGCTCTTCCACTGGGAGAGGATTTGCCTGGGATTGTTTAAGCAATTCCCTTAATCGTCGACCCCTTGCCAATTGATTCTGACTTGTTTTATCGAGAGCAGAGGCGAATTGTGCAAAGGCTTGTAACTCTGCGAATTGCGCTAGTTCCAATTTTGATTTGCCAGCTACTTGTTTCATGGCTTTAATTTGAGCCGCGGATCCTACTCTGGAAACAGAAATACCCACATTAATAGCGGGTCGAATTCCGGCATTGAATAGATCCGCAGATAAGAATATTTGTCCATCTGTAATGGAGATTACATTAGTAGGAATATAGGCGGAAACGTCTCCAGATTGAGTCTCAACTATTGGTAAAGCGGTCATACTTCCTTCGCCTAAAAGAGAATTTAATTTAGCGGCTCTTTCTAAAAGGCGTGAATGCAAATAAAAAACATCCCCTGGATAAGCCTCACGTCCGGGAGGTCTTCTTAATAGAAGGGACATTTGGCGATAAGCTTGTGCCTGTTTGGAGAGATCATCATAAATTATTAAAGTATGCCGTTCGCGGTACATAAAATACTCAGCCAGGGCTGCTCCCGTATAAGGAGCGAGGTATTGTAATGTAGCAGGTGAATCCGCCATTTCAGCTACTACAATAGTGTATTCCATGGCCCCCTCCTCATGGAAAGTAGTTACTACTTGAGCTACGGAGGATGCTCTTTGACCGATAGCTACATAAACACATATTACACCTTGCCCTTTTTGATTGAGAATTGTATCTGTGGCTACTGCTGTTTTGCCAGTCTGTCTGTCCCCAATAATTAACTCTCGCTGACCGCGCCCTATAGGGATCATCGAATCGATAGCAATAAGCCCTGTTTGAAGAGGTTCGTATACGGAACGCCTGGAAATTATACTTGGAGCAGGAGATTCAATTAAGCGAGATTCGGAAGCTATAATTTCGCCTTTCCCATCAATAGGTTTAGCCAGAGCATTTACAACACGACCCAAGTAAGCCTCACTCACGGGTATCTGAGCAATTCTTCCTGTTGCTTTTACAAAACTTCCCTCTTGTATCATCAACCCATCGCCCATTAATACAATCCCAACATTTTTGGATTCCAAATTCAGAGCAATACCCCTAGTACCTTCTGCAAATTCGACTAATTCACCTGACATTATTTCACCAAGACCTATAATACGAGCAATCCCATCCCCCACTTGAACTACGCGACCTATATTCTCAATCCCTACTTTCCTATTATATTGTTCAATACGTTCGCGGAGAATTTTATGAATTTCGTCGACTCGAAGGGTTGCCATTAGTGTTTCTTGACTCTTTTTTCGGAAGCAAGGGGAAAAATAATGCCTAAATTCTAAACGAAAGTAGAAGTTCAAGGCCTAATTAATTTAATTATTTCTTCCATTCCAGGGACCCGAGAATGCCAATATTAGCACGAATCGTACGGAAATGTAACTCGGTATTCAAACAACTATTCAGAGTTCCTAGAGCTCCTTGTACGGCCTGTTGGAAAACCCGCTGTCGGACCTGATTCATTGCCCTTTGTTTTTCAAAATAAAGGGTTTCGTTTTTAGACTTTTCCAATTGTTCCAAACTAATAGAAGTAGCATTAATCAAATTTGCTTTTTCTCGTTCTATCTCAGAGTATCCATTCATTCGATACTCATCCGCTTCTAGTTCGACTTTCTGTAATCGAATCCGAGCTTTTTCGAGTTGCTCAATGGTCCCTCTACGCAATTCTTCTGAATTTCGAATAGTACTCAAGATCCTCTGTTTTCGATTATCTAATAAATCTTTTAATGAAAGTAGATTATTTTGTAAGTTTACAACTTTTATGATCTCTTCCCGAACCAAACATGAATCTTTCGATTCATTTGGCTCTCACGCTCCTTTTTTTTTTTCTATAGCTATTTCCATATCTTTTTTT
>NW_028261112.1:0-34263 GCF_056163025.1 Triticum urartu | reverse complement strand
TAAAGTCAAACTTTCTAGTATATTATATTACGGCTTTATTACATTCATAGAAAGGAGATAAAATGAGAAATCTTTGCCATCCAATCTGATTAGAATATCATAACATAAAGTATAAGTGGCAGAATTTTTTTTGTAGGAATGTTTTATCAATTCATTTTCATTTCATTTGTACCCCTGGCAAACTCGAACTTTCGTCCAAATGGTCTCTATTCATATGTATGAAATACATATATGAAATACGTATGTGGAGTTCCCTAGAATTTCATGTGATTCAGTAAACAGAATATAGATTCCATGATTGCTAGATCGATCCATAGGGATTGATGAAGAGTGAGCTGATAATGGAATTTTTCTTTGATAAACAGGAAACTTAAGATTAAGATGCTCCGGAATGGAAACGAGGGAATGTCCACAATACCCGGATTTAGTCAGATCCAATTCGAGGGATTTTGTAGGTTCATTAATCAAGCCTTGGCAGAAGAACTTGACAAGTTTCCAACAATTAAAGATCCAGATCACGAAATTGCATTTCAATTATTTGCGAAAGGATATCAACTGCTAGAACCCTCGATAAAAGAAAGAGATGCTGTGTATGAATCACTCACCTATTCTTCCGAATTATATGTATCTGCGAGATTAATTTTTGGTTTCGATGTGCAAAAGCAAACCATTTCTATCGGAAACATTCCTATAATGAATTCCTTAGGAACCTTTATTATAAATGGAATATACCGAATTGTGATCAATCAAATATTGCTAAGTCCTGGTATTTACTACCGCTCGGAATTAGATCATAAGGGAATTTCTATCTACACTGGCACTATAATATCAGATTGGGGGGGGAGATCGGAATTAGCAATTGATAAAAAAGAAAGGATATGGGCTCGCGTGAGTAGAAAACAAAAGATATCTATTCTAGTTCTATCATCAGCTATGGGTTCGAATCTAAGAGAAATTCTGGATAATGTTTCCTACCCTGAAATTTTCTTGTCTTTCCCGAATGCTAAAGAGAAGAAGAGGATTGAGTCAAAAGAAAAAGCTATTTTGGAGTTTTATCAACAATTTGCTTGTGTAGGTGGGGACCTGGTATTTTCGGAGTCCTTATGCGAGGAATTACAAAAGAAATTTTTTCAACAAAAATGTGAATTAGGAAGGATTGGTCGACGAAATATGAATCGGAGACTTAATCTTGATATTCCTCAGAACAATACATTCTTGTTACCACGAGATGTATTGGCCGCTACGGATCATTTGATTGGAATGAAATTTGGAACGGGTATACTTGACGATGACGATATGAATCACTTGAAAAATAAACGTATTCGTTCGGTTGCGGATCTGTTACAAGATCAATTCGGATTGGCTCTTGGTCGTTTACAACATGCAGTTCAAAAAACTATTCGTAGAGTATTCATACGTCAATCGAAACCGACTCCCCAAACTTTGGTAACTCCAACTTCAACTTCAATTTTATTAATAACTACTTATGAGACCTTTTTTGGCACATACCCGTTATCTCAAGTTTTTGATCAAACGAATCCATTGACACAAACTGTTCATGGGCGAAAAGTGAGTTGTTTAGGTCCTGGAGGGTTGACGGGGAGAACCGCAAGTTTTCGGAGCCGAGATATTCATCCGAGTCACTATGGGCGTATTTGTCCAATTGACACGTCTGAAGGAATCAATGTTGGACTTACTGGATCCTTAACAATTCATGCGAGAATTGATCACTTGTGGGGATCCATAGAGAGTCCGTTTTATGAAATATCTGCTGAGAAAGCAAAAGAAAAAAAAGAGAGACAGGTGGTTTATCTATCACCAAATAGAGATGAATATTATATGATAGCAGCAGGAAATTCTTTGTCCTTGAATCAAGGTATTCAGGAAGAACAGGTTGTTCCGGCTAGATACCGTCAAGAATTCTTGACTATTGCATGGGAACAGATTCATGTTAGAAGTATTTTTCCTTTCCAATATTTTTCTATTGGGGGTTCTCTCATTCCTTTTATTGAGCACAATGATGCGAATCGGGCTTTAATGAGTTCTAATATGCAGCGCCAAGCAGTTCCGCTTTCTCGGTCCGAGAAATGCATTGTTGGAACTGGATTGGAACGCCAAACAGCTCTAGATTCGAGGGTTTCCATTATAGCCGAACGCGAGGGAAAGATCATTTCTACTGATAGTCATAAGATACTTTTATCAAGTAGTGGGAAGACTATAAGTATTCCTTTAGTTAACCACCGTCGCTCTAACAAAAATACTTGTATGCACCAAAAACCCCGGGTTCCACGGGGTAAATCCATTAAAAAAGGACAAATTTTAGCAGAAGGAGCTGCTACAATTGGGGGCGAACTTGCTTTAGGAAAAAACGTATTAGTAGCTTATATGCCATGGGAAGGTTACAATTTTGAAGACGCAGTACTAATTAGCGAACGTTTGGTATATGAAGATATTTATACCTCTTTTCACATCCGGAAATATGAAATTCAGACGGATACGACAAGCCAGGGCTCCGCTGAAAAAATCACTAAAGAAATACCACATCTAGAAGAACATTTACTCCGCAATTTGGACAGAAATGGAGTTGTTAGGTTGGGATCCTGGGTAGAAACTGGTGATATTTTAGTAGGTAAATTAACGCCTCAGATAGCGAGCGAATCATCTTATATCGCGGAAGCTGGATTATTACGGGCCATATTTGGCCTTGAGGTTTCCACTTCAAAAGAAACTTCTCTGAAATTACCTATAGGTGGAAGAGGGCGCGTTATCGATGTGAAATGGATCCAAAGGGACCCGCTCGACATAATGGTTCGTGTATATATTTTACAGAAACGTGAAATCAAAGTTGGGGATAAAGTAGCCGGAAGACATGGGAATAAAGGGATCATTTCCAAAATTTTGCCTAGGCAAGATATGCCCTATTTGCAAGATGGAACACCCGTTGATATGGTCTTCAATCCCTTAGGAGTACCCTCCCGAATGAATGTGGGACAAATATTTGAAAGCTCGCTCGGATTAGCGGGGGATCTGCTAAAGAAACATTATAGAATAGCACCCTTTGATGAGAGATATGAGCAAGAGGCTTCAAGAAAACTTGTGTTTTCAGAATTATATGAAGCCAGTAAAGAAACAAAAAATCCATGGGTATTTGAACCCGAGTACCCGGGAAAAAGCAGAATATTTGATGGAAGAACAGGCGACCCCTTTGAGCAACCTGTTCTAATAGGGAAGTCCTATATCTTAAAATTAATTCATCAAGTTGATGAGAAAATTCATGGGCGTTCTACTGGGCCCTACTCACTTGTTACACAACAACCGGTTAGAGGAAGAGCCAAGCAAGGGGGACAACGAGTAGGAGAAATGGAAGTTTGGGCTTTAGAAGGATTTGGTGTTGCTCATATTTTACAAGAGATACTTACTTATAAATCTGACCATCTTATAGCTCGCCAAGAAATACTTAATGCTACGATCTGGGGAAAAAGAATACCTAATCATGAGGATCCTCCAGAATCTTTTCGAGTGCTCGTTCGAGAACTACGATCTTTGGCTCTAGAACTGAATCATTTCCTTGTATCTGAAAAGAACTTCCAGGTTAATAGGGAGGAAGTTTGATCGGAATAAATATAAATTCTTTTCTTATTTCTATTTTATGATTGACCAATATAAACATCAACAACTTCAAATTGGACTCGTTTCCCCTCAACAAATAAAGGCTTGGGCTAACAAAAACCTACCTAATGGAGAAGTCGTTGGCGAAGTCACAAGGCCCTCTACTTTTCATTATAAAACCGATAAACCAGAAAAAGATGGATTGTTTTGCGAAAGAATCTTTGGACCCATAAAAAGCGGGATTTGCGCTTGTGGCAATTCTCGAGCGAGCGGAGCTGAAAACGAAGACGAAAGATTTTGCCAAAAATGCGGGGTCGAATTTGTGGATTCTCGGATACGAAGATATCAAATGGGATACATCAAACTCGCATGTCCCGTGACTCATGTGTGGTATTTGAAAGGTCTTCCTAGTTATATCGCGAATCTTTTAGATAAACCTCTTAAGAAGTTGGAGGGCCTAGTATACGGCGATTTCTCTTTTGCTAGGCCCAGCACTAAAAAACCCACTTTTTTACGATTACGAGGTTTATTCGAAGAGGAAATTGCATCCTGTAACCACAGCATTTCTCCCTTTTTTTCTACCCCAGGCTTTGCAACATTTCGAAATCGGGAAATTGCGACAGGAGCAGGTGCTATTAGAGAACAATTAGCAGATTTGGATTTGCGAATTATTATAGAGAATTCTTTGGTCGAATGGAAGGAATTAGAAGACGAGGGGTATAGTGGAGATGAGTGGGAAGATAGAAAAAGACGAATAAGAAAAGTTTTTTTGATTAGACGCATGCAATTGGCGAAACATTTTATTCAAACAAATGTAGAACCAGAATGGATGGTTTTGTGCTTATTACCGGTTCTTCCTCCCGAATTGAGACCTATTGTTTATAGGTCTGGAGATAAAGTAGTGACTTCAGACATTAATGAACTTTATAAGAGAGTTATCCGTCGGAACAACAATCTTGCCTATCTATTAAAAAGAAGTGAATTAGCGCCAGCAGATTTAGTAATGTGCCAGGAAAAATTGGTACAAGAAGCCGTGGATACACTTCTTGATAGTGGGTCCCGCGGGCAACCGACGAGGGATGGTCACAATAAAGTATACAAATCACTTTCAGATGTAATTGAAGGTAAAGAGGGAAGGTTTCGCGAGACTCTGCTTGGGAAACGGGTCGATTACTCGGGGCGTTCTGTCATTGTTGTGGGTCCTTCGCTTTCATTACATCAATGTGGATTACCTCTAGAGATAGCAATAAAGCTTTTTCAGCTATTTGTAATTCGCGATTTAATCACGAAACGCGCCACTTCTAATGTAAGGATTGCTAAAAGGAAAATTTGGGAAAAAGAACCCATTGTATGGGAAATACTTCAAGAAGTTATGCGGGGACATCCTGTACTGTTAAATAGAGCACCTACCCTGCATAGATTAGGCATACAGGCCTTTCAACCCACTTTAGTAGAGGGGCGTACTATTTCTTTACACCCATTAGTGTGTAAGGGTTTCAATGCGGACTTTGATGGAGATCAAATGGCTGTTCATCTACCTTTATCCTTGGAAGCTCAGGCAGAAGCCCGTTTACTTATGTTTTCTCATATGAATCTCTTATCTCCCGCTATTGGGGATCCTATTTGCGTACCAACCCAAGACATGCTTATCGGGCTTTATGTATTAACGATTGGAAAGCGTCGAGGTATTTGTGCAAATAGATATAATAGTTGCAGAAACTACCCAAATCTAAAAGTAAATTACAATAATAATAATAATTTTAAATATAGGAAAGATAAAGAACCCCATTTTTCTAGTTCTTATGATGCACTGGGAGCTTATAGACAAAAACTAATCAGTTTAGATAGTCCCTTGTGGCTACGATGGAACCTGGATCAACGCGTCATTGGGTCAAGAGAAGTTCCGATTGAAGTTCAATATGAATCTTTGGGGACTTATCATGAGATTTATGCCCACTATCTAATAATGGGAAATAGAAAAAAAGAAATTCGTTCGATATACATTCGAACCACTCTTGGTCATATTTCTTTTTATAGAGAAATAGAGGAAGCCATACAAGGATTTAGTCAGGCCTATTCATACACTACCTAAACAAGAAAGTTAGATTCGGCGATGCCCCTCCCCTTTCGGGGGGCATTCCGATTTCCCTAGTATCATCATTATTTGCCACGCGAATCCAGATTGAGATTGAGGCAATTAAGTTAATTAAATTTTCGAATCACTGACTCAGGCCCATTGTCGAATCCTACTCAGCAATTGTCGAATCCTACTCAGCCGAAAAGGGGGTACTTATGTATGGCGGAACGGGCCAATCTGGTCTTTCATAATAAAGAGATAGACGGAACTGGTATGAAACGACTTATTAGCAGATTAATAGATCATTTTGGAATGGGATATACATCCCATATACTGGATCAACTAAAGACTCTGGGCTTCCATCAAGCCACTACTACATCGATTTCGTTAGGAATCGAGGATCTTTTAACAATACCCTCTAAGGGATGGTTAGTCCAAGACGCGGAACAACAGAGTTTTCTTTTGGAGAAACACTATTATTATGGGGCTGTACACGCGGTAGAAAAATTACGCCAATCTGTTGAGATATGGTATGCGACAAGTGAATATTTGAAACAAGAAATGAATTCAAATTTTCGGATAACGGATCCTTCTAATCCAGTCTATCTAATGTCTTTTTCAGGAGCCAGAGGAAATGCATCTCAAGTACACCAATTAGTAGGTATGAGAGGATTAATGTCGGACCCTCAAGGACAAATGATTGATTTACCTATTCAAAGCAATTTACGCGAGGGACTTTCTTTGACAGAATATATAATTTCCTGCTATGGAGCCCGCAAAGGGGTTGTAGATACTGCTGTGCGAACAGCAGATGCTGGATATCTTACACGTAGACTTGTTGAAGTAGTTCAACATATTATTGTGCGTAGAAGAGATTGTGGTACTATCCGAGGTATTTCTGTAAGTCCTCAAAATGGGATGACGGAAAAACTTTTTGTCCAAACACTAATTGGTCGTGTATTAGCAGACGATATATATATCGGTTCACGATGCATTGCCGCGCGAAATCAAGATATTGGAATTGGATTAGTCAATCGATTCATAACTGCCTTTCGAGCACAACCATTTCGAGCACAACCAATATATATTAGAACCCCCTTTACTTGCCGAAGCACTTCTTGGATCTGTCAATTATGCTATGGCCGGAGTCCTACTCATAGTGATCTGGTCGAATTGGGAGAAGCCGTAGGTATTATTGCAGGTCAATCAATTGGGGAGCCAGGGACTCAACTAACATTAAGAACTTTTCATACTGGCGGAGTATTCACAGGGGGTACTGCCGACCTTGTACGATCCCCTTCGAATGGAAAAATAAAATTCAATGAGAATTTGGTTCACCCCACACGTACCCGTCATGGGCAGCCTGCTTTTCTATGTTATATAGACTTGCATGTAACTATTCAGAGTCAAGATATTCTATATAGTGTGAATATTCCCTCAAAAAGCTTGATTCTAGTGCAAAATGATCAATATGTAAAATCCGAACAAGTAATTGCGGAGATTCGTGCCGGAACGTCCACTTTACATTTTAAAGAAAGGGTACAAAAGCATATTTATTCTGAATCAGACGGCGAAATGCACTGGAGTACTGATGTTTACCATGCGCCCGAATATCAATATGGTAATCTTCGCCGATTACCAAAAACAAGCCATTTATGGATATTGTCAGTAAGTATGTGCAGATCCAGTATAGCGTCTTTTTCACTCCACAAGGATCAAGATCAAATGAATACTTATGGTAAAAAAGATAGGGAAATTCTTGATTATTCAACGTCGGATCGAATCATGTCCAATGGCCATTGGAATTTTATCTATCCTTCTATTTTTCAAGATAATTCAGATTTGTTGGCGAAAAAGCGAAGAAATAGGTTCGTCATTCCATTACAATATCATCAAGAACAAGAGAAAGAACTAATATCCTGTTTTGGGATTTCGATTGAAATCCCCCTTATGGGTGTTTTACGTAGAAATACTATTTTTGCTTATTTTGACGATCCCCGATACAGAAAAGATAAAAAGGGTTCAGGAATTGTTAAATTTAGATATAGGACCCTAGAAGAAGAATATAGGACTCGAGCGGAAGACTCAGAAGAGGAATATGAGACCCTAGAAGACGAATACAGGACCCGAGAGGACGAATATGAATATGAAACCCTAGAAGAATCTAAATATGGAATCCTAGAAGACGAATACGAATATGAAACCCTAGAAGACGAATATGGGAGCCCAGAAAACGAATATGGGAACCCAGAGAACGAATATAGGACTTTAGAGAAAGACTCAGAAGAGGAATATGGGAGCCCAGAGAGCAAATATAGGACCCAAGAGGACGAATATGGAACTCTAGAGGAAGACTCAGAAGACGAATATGGCAGCCCCGGGGAAAGCGCAGAGGAAAAATATGGTACTTTAGAGGAAGACTCAGAAGAAGATTCAGAGGACGAATACGAGAGCCCAGAGGAAGATTCCATCTTAAAAAAAGAGGGTTTGATTGAGCATCGAGGAACAAAAGAATTTAGTCTAAAATACCAAAAAGAAGTAGATCGGTTTTTTTTCATTCTTCAAGAACTTCATATCTTGCCGAGATCTTCATCCCTAAAGATACTTGACAATAGTATTATTGGAGTGAATACACAACTCACAAAAAATACAAGAAGTCGACTAGGCGGACTGGTCCGAGTGAAGAGAAAAAAAAGCCATACGGAACTCAAAATATTTTCCGGAGATATTCATTTTCCTGAAGAGGCGGATAAGATATTAGGTGGCTGTTTGATACCGCCAGAAAGACAAAAAAAAGATTCTAAGGAATCAAAAAAAAGGAAAAATTGGGTCTATGTTCAACGGAAAAAAATTCTCAAGAGCAAGGAAAAGTATTTTGTTTCCGTTCGCCCTACAGTGGCATATGAAATGGACGAAGGAAGAAATTTAGCAACACTTTTCCCGCAGGATCTCTTGCAAGAAGAAAATAATCTCCAAATTCGACTTGTCAATTTTATTTCTCATGAAAATAGCAAGTTAACTCAAAGAATTTATCACACAAATAGTCAATTTGTTAGAACTTGCTTAGTAGTGAATTGGGAACAAGAAGAAAAAGAAAAGGCTGGTGCTTCCCTTGTTGAGGTAAGAGCAAATGATCTTATTCGCGATTTCCTAAGAATTGAGTTAGTCAAGTCCACTATTTCGTATACACGAAAAAGGTATGGTAGGACAAGTGCAGGACCGATTCCCCATAATAGGTTAGATCGCGCCAATATCAATTCTTTTTATTCCAAGGCGAAGATTGAATCACTTAGCCAACATCCAGAAGCTATTGGCACTTTGTTGAATCGAAATAAAGAATACCACTCTTTGATGATTTTGTCGGCATCCAACTGTTCTCGAATTGGTTTATTCAAGAATTCAAAACATCCCAATGCGATAAAAGAATGGAATCCTAGAATTCCTATTCGAGAAATTTTTGGGCCCTTAGGCGCTATTGTAGCTAGTATATCGCATTTTTCTTCATCTTACTATTTACTAACGCATAATAAAATCCTGTTAAAAAAATATTTGTTCGTTGACAATTTAAAACAAACCTTCCAAGTACTTCAAGAACTTAAATACTCTTTAATAGATGAAAATAAAAGGATTTCTAATTTCGATAGTAACATAATGTTGGATCCATTCCTTTTGAATTGTCACTTTGTCCATCATGATTCTTGGGAAGAGACATTGGCAATAATTCACCTTGGACAATTTATTTGTGAAAATGTATGTCTATTTAAATCGCACATAAAAAAATCCGGTCAAATTTTCATTGTAAATATGAATTCCTTTGTTATAAGAGCAGCTAAACCTTATTTGGCCACTACAGGAGCAACTGTTAATGGTCATTATGGAGAAATCCTTTACAAGGGAGATAGGTTAGTTACGTTTATATATGAAAAATCGAGATCTAGTGACATAACGCAAGGTCTTCCAAAAGTGGAACAAATCTTTGAAGCGCGTTCAATTGATTCATTATCCCCGAATCTCGAAAGGAGAATTGAGGATTGGAATGAGCGTATACCAAGAATTCTTGGGGTCCCTTGGGGATTCTTGATTGGAGCTGAGCTAACCATAGCCCAAAGTCGTATCTCTTTGGTTAATAAAATCCAAAAGGTTTATCGATCCCAAGGGGTACAGATCCATAATAGACATATAGAGATTATTATACGCCAAGTAACATCAAAAGTGCGGGTTTCCGAAGATGGAATGTCTAATGTTTTTTCGCCTGGGGAATTAATCGGACTATTGCGAGCGGAACGAGCAGGACGAGCTTTGGATGAATCGATCTATTATCGGGCAATCTTATTGGGAATAACAAGGGCTTCCCTGAATACCCAAAGTTTCATATCTGAAGCAAGTTTTCAAGAAACTGCTCGAGTTTTAGCAAAAGCTGCCCTACGAGGTCGCATTGATTGGTTGAAAGGCTTGAAAGAAAACGTAGTTCTGGGGGGGATTATACCTGTTGGTACCGGATTCCAAAAATTTGTGCATCGTTCCCCACAAGACAAGAACCTTTATTTCGAAATAAAAAAAAAAAATCTATTCGCGTCGGAAATGAGAGATTTTTTGTTTCTCCATACAGAATTAGTTTCTTCAGATTCTGACGTAACAAACAATTTTTATGAGACATAAGAACCCCCATAAAAATATTTTTTACTTTACTAGACTTTTGAACTTAGAACACTAACAGGTCAAATTTTAGATTTTTAAGATTTTTATTTTAATAAGTAAAACAAGTCAGTTAATTCATTAAGGTGGTTATGTTTATACCATGTATCAATGGCCAACTCTTATCTTAGTACAAGGTTCTCTCGGAACAATTATTATTTATTTCAAGCTATTTCGGATCTTTCTTAATCTTCAAAAAGAACTAAATTCCGTAATGGAATGGTAGGATTAAAAAAAAGGAAGTGTGGAAAAAATGACAAGAAGATATTGGAACATTAATTTGAAAGAGATGATAGAAGCAGGAGTTCATTTTGGTCATGGTATTAAGAAATGGAATCCTAAAATGGCCCCTTACATTTCGGCAAAGCGTAAAGGTACTCATATTATAAATCTCGCTAGAACGGCTCGTTTTTTATCAGAAGCTTGTGATTTAGTTTTTGATGCAGCAAGTCAGGGAAAAAGTTTCTTAATTGTTGGTACCAAAAAAAGAGCAACAGATTTAGTAGCATCAGCTGCAATAAGGGCTCGTTGTCATTATGTTAATAAAAAGTGGTTCAGTGGTATGTTAACGAATTGGTCGATTACGAAAACTAGACTTTCTCAATTTAGAGACTTAAGAGCAGAAGAAAAAATGGGAAAATTCCACCATCTCCCAAAAAGAGATGTGGCAATCTTGAAGAGAAAATTATCTACTTTGCAAAGGTATCTCGGCGGGATCAAATATATGACGAGATTGCCAGACATTGTGATCGTCCTTGATCAGCAAAAAGAGTATATAGCTCTTCGGGAATGTGCCATTTTGGGGATTCCTACTATTTCTTTAGTCGATACAAATTGTGACCCGGATCTCGCGAATATATCGATTCCAGCCAACGATGACACTATGACTTCAATTCGATTGATTCTTAACAAATTAGTATTTTCAATTTGTGAGGGCCGTTCTCTCTATATAAGAAATCGTTGATTAAGAATATATAGTGAATTCTTGGGCAACTGCGTAAATTTATGGAATCACTTACTTTACTATATCTTTTTTTTTGCATAGAATTTTTTTTGCATAGAAAAAAGAAGGGGAATATTGATATATATTAGAGGGTATTGATATATATTATGATCTGATGTGCTTTCTTGGTATCCTAAATATAAGATTAATACTTCAAGTTGCTGAGTTGAGAAAGAGATGGTTGAATCAAAAGAATTCCTTTTTTGAAGTTCAATTTTTATCAGAGGACAATATGAATATTATACCTTGTTCCATTAAAACACTCAAGGGGTTATACGATATATCGGGTGTAGAAGTAGGCCAACACTTCTATTGGCAAATAGGAGGTTTCCAAATTCATGCCCAAGTACTCATCACTTCTTGGGTCGTAATTACTATCTTGCTAGGTTCAGTTGTCATAGCTGTTCGGAATCCACAAACCATCCCGACCGACGGTCAGAATTTTTTTGAATATGTCCTTGAGTTTATTCGAGACTTGAGCAAAACTCAGATTGGAGAAGAATATGGTCCCTGGGTTCCCTTTATTGGAACTATGTTCCTTTTTATTTTTGTTTCGAATTGGTCGGGTGCTCTTTTACCTTGGAAAATTATAGAGTTACCCCATGGGGAATTAGCAGCGCCCACGAATGATATAAATACTACTGTTGCTTTAGCTTTACTCACGTCAGCGGCATATTTTTATGCTGGTCTTAGCAAAAAAGGATTGAGCTATTTCGAGAAATATATTAAACCAACTCCAATCCTTTTACCAATTAACATCCTAGAAGATTTCACAAAACCATTATCGCTTAGCTTTCGACTTTTCGGGAATATATTGGCGGATGAATTAGTCGTTGTTGTTCTTGTTTCTTTAGTCCCCTTAGTAATCCCTATACCGGTCATGTTTCTTGGATTATTTACAAGCGGTATTCAAGCTCTTATTTTTGCAACATTAGCCGCAGCCTATATAGGTGAATCCATGGAGGGTCATCATTGAATTGACTCTTTTTGGAAATAGTATTTTTTTTTTTTGCAGCTTAGCTCAATTCATGCATGGTTCCAGATAATCTGCTTGGTTGCAAAAAAATAGTTAGAAATGCGTATGAATATATAGCCTAGAGTTGTAGGAGAGAGAATAGAATAGACTATATTATGGAATTTTCAAAGTATATATGCATTAAGGAGGGTGGAGTCAGGCTAGATCTATACTATAATATCCTTAATGTCTATAAGTGGAGTCCTCTTTTATGCAGGTTTCCACTTTAAGCAATGATTTTAGAATCCGATTCAATAGAAAATGAGAAAATATGCAAACAAAATAGAAGAAACAAATGTATATATATAGGATATTATATTATATATTCCTAGGTTAGATTCATTATCTAATCCGATATATGGATATGGAATTCCCTTCTATGTAGTTCGGACAATTCACATTATCATTTCAATTTGATTTCAATTTGTACTTTTTAGTTACTTTACTTCTCCCCAATAGAGCTTAGAAGTAAGAATTTATTGGTTGATTGTATCCTTAACCATTTCTTTTTTTTGACACGAGGAACTACTCACCATGAATCCACTAATTGCTGCTGCTTCTGTTATTGCTGCTGGATTGGCCGTAGGGCTTGCTTCTATTGGACCTGGAGTTGGTCAAGGTACTGCTGCAGGACAAGCTGTAGAAGGTATTGCGAGACAGCCAGAAGCAGAAGGTAAAATACGAGGTACTTTATTGCTTAGTCTAGCTTTTATGGAAGCTTTAACAATTTATGGACTAGTTGTGGCACTAGCGCTTTTATTTGCGAACCCTTTTGTTTAATCTTAAAAAAAAAATTCTTTCGATTTCGATTAGATACTTTTTTCTTTTTTTAGTAAATTGGTATTTGCTTCCACAATTCCAATTATATCAATACTTTATTTAATTTACTCCTATTTATTACTCCTGGAATTATCTATTTATCGGGACAGATAATACCCCATTCTAGGAAGGGCTGAGTTGAGTATTATTAATTTAGAAGATATGCTCACCTTCTTATTTCCCGTCCTTAGTTTAGGAAAGTGGAAAGTTTTTTCCTTTTATTTTAGGAATTTTGGGAACAGAACATTTCAACAAAGGAAGTCTTTCACCGGTCAAACAAGACGTAAGACTTAATCTAAAAGAAATTACTAGATTGAATCTATTTGCATTAAAAAAACCGATCAAAAAAGGGCGAGCGAAGTAAGTGATCGAAAAACTTTGTTCTTTGTTCGTCCTATCTATAAGAGGAGAGCATATGAAAAATGTAACCCATTCTTTCGTTTTTTTAGCTCACTGGCCATCCGCTGGCAGTTTCGGGCTTAATACCGATATTTTAGCAACAAATCTAATAAATCTAACTGTAGTGGTTGGTGTTTTGATTTTTTTTGGAAAGGGAGTGTGTGCGAGTTGTCTATTTCAAGAATAGATTGGATCTATCCGGCTGCACTTTATAATATTTTTTAGTATTTTTCGGATAAATAAGAAAAGGGTGCACGATCTCGACGAATTACTTCTGAATAAATTCAGAAATCATATGGAAGAACCATAGCATTTCGCGACTCATTGGTAAATCAACTTTGATTCTCTATAAACCAAGAATGTGAGACCATTAACACGGTTAAAGCTAAACTGCTTGAAGTCCAGGCAAAAAGAGGTACTCTTTCTACAACTATATTAGTATTAGTACCAATTTAAACGGGAAATAGCTAATGTAAAATTTATCTGATATAGAACACTCATATCGATAAAATGGTTTGAACTATTTACTAGAAAAAAAAGGGGGCACCCTGCCCTTTTTTAACCAATGCCGAATCGACGACCTATGTATAAAAAAGAGAAATTTTTTGGATTTGAAGAAAAAAAAAATAAAAAAGAATTCTATTAATTTTCATTTTCCATTTATTTAGTTAGTTTTTCTTAATGAAATTGAAATTATTAACTAGAGGGCAAATAAAAATAAAGAAACAACTTTGCTGACCATGATATATTTTTATCTAGGCGGAAGAGTCCTCTTAATATTTATCTAGTCTTATATAGGTTTCGGTATATTGAAATATAAACATAAAAAAGAAGATAGAGGATAGGCTCATTACTTAAAAAAAAGATATGGAAATAGCTATAGAAAAAAAAAAAGGAGCGTGAGAGCCAAATGAATCGAAAGATTCATGTTTGGTTCGGGAAGAGATCATAAAAGTTGTAAACTTACAAAATAATCTACTTTCATTAAAAGATTTATTAGATAATCGAAAACAGAGGATCTTGAGTACTATTCGAAATTCAGAAGAATTGCGTAGAGGGACCATTGAGCAACTCGAAAAAGCTCGGATTCGATTACAGAAAGTCGAACTAGAAGCGGATGAGTATCGAATGAATGGATACTCTGAGATAGAACGAGAAAAAGCAAATTTGATTAATGCTACTTCTATTAGTTTGGAACAATTGGAAAAGTCTAAAAACGAAACCCTTTATTTTGAAAAACAAAGGGCAATGAATCAGGTCCGACAGCGGGTTTTCCAACAGGCCGTACAAGGAGCTCTAGGAACTCTGAATAGTTGTTTGAATACCGAGTTACATTTCCGTACGATTCGTGCTAATATTGGCATTCTCGGGTCCCTGGAATGGAAGAAATAATTAAATTAATTAGGCCTTGAACTTCTACTTTCGTTTAGAATTTAGGCATTATTTTTCCCCTTGCTTCCGAAAAAAGAGTCAAGAAACACTAATGGCAACCCTTCGAGTCGACGAAATTCATAAAATTCTCCGCGAACGTATTGAACAATATAATAGGAAAGTAGGGATTGAGAATATAGGTCGCGTAGTTCAAGTGGGGGATGGGATTGCTCGTATTATAGGTCTTGGTGAAATAATGTCAGGTGAATTAGTCGAATTTGCAGAAGGTACTAGGGGTATTGCTCTGAATTTGGAATCCAAAAATGTTGGGATTGTATTAATGGGCGATGGGTTGATGATACAAGAGGGAAGTTTTGTAAAAGCAACAGGAAGAATTGCTCAGATACCCGTGAGTGAGGCTTACTTGGGTCGTGTTGTAAATGCTCTGGCTAAACCTATTGATGGGAAAGGCGAAATTATAGCTTCCGAATCTCGCTTAATTGAATCTCCTGCTCCAAGTATAATTTCCAGGCGTTCCGTATACGAACCTCTTCAAACAGGGCTTATTGCTATCGATTCGATGATCCCTATAGGGCGCGGTCAGCGAGAGTTAATTATTGGGGACAGACAGACTGGCAAAACAGCAGTAGCCACAGATACAATTCTCAATCAAAAAGGGCAAGGTGTAATATGTGTTTATGTAGCTATCGGTCAAAGAGCATCCTCCGTAGCTCAAGTAGTAACTACTTTCCATGAGGAGGGGGCCATGGAATACACTATTGTAGTAGCTGAAATGGCGGATTCACCTGCTACATTACAATACCTCGCTCCTTATACGGGAGCAGCCCTGGCTGAGTATTTTATGTACCGCGAACGGCATACTTTAATAATTTATGATGATCTCTCCAAACAGGCACAAGCTTATCGCCAAATGTCCCTTCTATTAAGAAGACCTCCCGGACGTGAGGCTTATCCAGGGGATGTTTTTTATTTGCATTCACGCCTTTTAGAAAGAGCCGCTAAATTAAATTCTCTTTTAGGCGAAGGAAGTATGACCGCTTTACCAATAGTTGAGACTCAATCTGGAGACGTTTCCGCCTATATTCCTACTAATGTAATCTCCATTACAGATGGACAAATATTCTTATCTGCGGATCTATTCAATGCCGGAATTCGACCCGCTATTAATGTGGGTATTTCTGTTTCCAGAGTAGGATCCGCGGCTCAAATTAAAGCCATGAAACAAGTAGCTGGCAAATCAAAATTGGAACTAGCGCAATTCGCAGAGTTACAAGCCTTTGCACAATTCGCCTCTGCTCTCGATAAAACAAGTCAGAATCAATTGGCAAGGGGTCGACGATTAAGGGAATTGCTTAAACAATCCCAGGCAAATCCTCTCCCAGTGGAAGAGCAGATAGCTACTATTTATACCGGAACAAGAGGATATCTTGATTCGTTAGAAATTGAACAGGTAAATAAATTTCTGGATGAGTTACGTAAACATCTAAAAGATACTAAACCTCAATTCCAAGAAATTATATCTTCTAGCAAGACATTCACCGAGCAAGCGGAAATCCTTTTGAAGGAAGCTATTCAGGAACAGCTGGAACGGTTTTCTCTTCAGTAACAAATAAATTTTGCATGTCTACTCTTGTTAGTAGAATAGGAATCGTTGAGAAAGCTTTTTCATTTGAATCATGCAAAAAAGTTTTCTTTGTTTTTAGTTTAGTATAGTTATTTAAAGAATAGATAGAAATAAGATTGCGTCCAATAGGATTTGAACCTATACCAAAGGTTTAGAAGACCTCTGTCCTATCCATTAGACAATGGACGCTTTTCTTTCATATTTTATTCTTTCTTTTATTTTTTTGCTTCTTCCGAGAAAAAACTGTTAGACCAAAACTCTTTTAGGAAATCAAAAAATCCAGATACAAATGCATGATGTATATATTATATCATGCATATATCATAAAGAAGGAGTATGGAGGCGGTAGTGGGAATCGAACCCGCAACCCCAAGGTTATGAGCCTTATGAGCTACCAAACTGCTCTATACTCTTAAACTAAAGAGGGGTAACTAGTGGATAAAAGAGGGTTGGATACGCCCCTCTACCAATATCTATACAAATAGAATAGTCCATTTATACAGAATGGTAAAGAGGGCTCCTCTATGATTATCAATTCCAGAAATCCATACAAATACGAAAGGGTATTTTATCCTTACCAACTGGATCTTGTTGCACCCGGTAACAAACATTCATAAACCATTTCTCGAAGTACGTGTCCGGATAGCCCAAAATGTCGATAGTTAGCTCTAGGTCTTCCGGTCAAAAAACAACGTCGATGAAGGCGTGTAGGTGCACTATTACGCGGTAGGGATTGCAATTTTTCTCGCATTTTCGTTTTTTCACTCAAACTCAAGGGAGAAACTTTGCTTCTTATCTTTTTTTTTAAAGATTGACGAATCAAATGATATTTCTGTTCTAATTTCTGCCGCTTCTTCTCCCTCTGAATCAAACTTTTTTTTGCCATAATGTGTCGTTGCTATTATTACCAAGTATACGGTTCTAATCCTAGATGGAAAAATAAATAGAAAAAGAAATCTAAAAAGGCAGATCCTCCCTCTCTATCAAGAGTAATGAACTAGGTGCTGATACAGTACAAAAAAACAAACTAAATTAACCAAACTTGCCTGATGTTGAGGCAATCAAGAAAGCTGCATAAGTGAATATATAACCCACGGAAAAGTGAGCTAATCCAACCAATCTTGCTTGCACAATGGAAAGAGCCACGGGCTTATCTCTCCAGCGAATTAAATTAGCTAAAGGTGTGCGTTCATGAGCCCATGCTAAAGTCTCAATTAATTCCTGCCAATACCCCCGCCAGGAAATTAAGAACATAAATCCAGTAGCCCAAACAAGATGTCCAAATAAGAACATCCACGCCCATACCGATAAACTATTCATCCCAAAAGGATTATATCCATTGATAAGTTGTGAAGAGTTTAACCATAGGTAATCTCTTAACCATCCCATCAAATAAGTGGAGGATTCATTAAATTGTGAAACGTTGCCCTGCCATAATGTGATATGTTTCCAATGCCAATAAAAAGTAACCCACCCAATGGTATTTAACATCCAGAAAACTGCCAAATAAAATGCGTCCCAAGCAGAAATATCACAAGTACCGCCGCGCCCTGGGCCGTCACAAGGAAAACTATATCCAAAATCCTTTTTATCTGGCATTAATTTGGAACCGCGTGCATCTAAAGCGCCCTTTACTAAAATCAATGTAGTTGTATGCAAACCTAGAGCAATAGCATGATGAACCAAGAAATCCCCAGGTCCTATTGTTAAGAAAAGCGAATTACTATTCTCATTAACAGCATTCAACCATCCGGGCAACCATAGGCTTCGACCCGCATTGAAAGCGGGGCCATTCGTTGAAGATAAGAGTATATCGAACCCATATGTCGTCTTGCCATGAGCAGATTGTATCCATTGGGCAAATATAGGTTCGATCAAGATTTGCTTTTCTGGAGTACCAAAAGCAAGCATGACGTCGTTATGAACATAAAGGCCCAAGGTATGGAATCCTAGAAAGAGGCTAGCCCAACTTAAATGAGATATGATAGCTTCTTTATGGTCTAACATTCTTGCCAATACATTATCCTCATTCTGTTCCGGATTGTAATCCCTAATGAAAAAAATAGCTCCATGAGCAAAAGCCCCTGTCATGATGAACCCTGCAATATATTGGTGATGAGTATATAAAGCAGCTTGAGTAGTAAAGTCTTGTGCTATGAATGCATAAGGAGGTAAAGAGTACATATGTTGAGCTACTAAGGAAGTAATAACCCCTAAAGAAGCTAGAGCAAGACCTAACTGAAAATGAATCGAATTGTTGATTGTGTCATAAAGGCCCTTATGCCCACGCCCTAATCGACCCCCCGGAGGAGTATGCGCTTCTAAAAGATCTTTAATACTGTGCCCAATTCCGAAGTTAGTTCGATACATGTGACCGGCAATGAGAAAAATAAATGCAATAGCTAAATGATGGTGAGCCATATCGGTCAGCCACAAACTTTGTGTTTGTGGATGGAATCCCCCAAGAAGAGTTAGAATGGCAGTTCCCGCTCCTTGAGCGGTACCAAATAAATGATTACTCGAATCAGGGTTTTGGGCATAAAGATTCCATTGACCCGTCAAAAGGGGTCCCAACCCCTGGGGATAGGGTAATACATCTAAGAAATTATTCCATCGAACGTACTCCCCCCTGGATGCGGGAATAGCAACATGAACTAAATGTCCTGTCCAAGCCAAAGAACTTACCCCGAAAAGTCCTGACAAATGATGATTGAGACGAGATTCCGCGTTTTTGAACCACGAAAGGCTTGGTTTCCATTTGGGTTGTAGATGTAACCAACCCGCTATTAAGGACAGCGTAGAAAGAAATAATAGAAAAAGAGCTCCAGTATAAAGATCCTCATTGGTGCGTAATCCTATTGTATACCACCACTGATAAACTCCAGAATAAGCAATATTCACTGGACCAGCAGCACCTCCTCGAGTAAAGGCTTCCACAGCGGGTTGACCAAAATGAGGATCCCAAATCGCATGAGCAATAGGTCTTACGTGTAAAGGATCCTGTATCCATGATTCAAAATTTCCTTGCCAAGCTACATGAAACAGATTTCCGGACGTCCATAGAAAGATTATTGCTAATTGCCCAAAGTGAGAAGCAAAAATGTTCTGATAAAGACGTTCTTCAGTAATATCATCATGACTTTCGAAATCATGTGCGGTAGCAATACCAAACCAAATACGACGAGTAGTGGGGTCCTGAGCTAAGCCTTGGCTAAACCTGGGAAATCTTAATTCCATAATGCCTTTCAAATCCTCCTAGCCACTATCCTACTGCAATAATTCTCGCTAAGAAGAATGCCCATGTCGTGGCAATTCCACCCAGAAGGTAATGGGTTACTCCTACAGCGCGTCCTTGTATAATGCTCAAGGCTCTAGGCTGAGTAGCAGAGAGCAACTTTTAATTTGTTATGAGCCCAAACGATAGATTCAATGAGTTCTTGCCAATAACCACGGCCGCTGAATAAAAACATTAAACTGAAGGCCCAGACAAAATGAGCACCTAAGAAAAAAAGACCATATGCAGATAATGAAGAACCATAAGACTGAATGACTTGCGATGCCTGTGCCCACAAGAAATCTCGAAGCCACCCATTAATCGTAATGGAACTCTGTGCAAAGTTTCCCCCTGTAATATGAGTTACCACCCCTTGATCACTTATAGTACCCCAAACATCCGACTGCATTTTCCAACTGAAATGGAAAATGACTACCGAAATTGCATTGTACATCCAGAATAAACCTAAGAAAACATGATCCCAGGCGGATACTTGACATGTTCCCCCTCGGCCAGGCCCATCGCAAGGAAAGCGAAAACCTAGATTTGCTTTATCGGGTATCAAACGGGAACTCCGAGCAAATAAAACACCTTTCAAAAGTATTAATACAGTCACATGTATGGTAAATGCATGAATGTGATGGACTAAAAAATCTGCGGTTCCTAATGGAATAGGTAACAAAGCCACTTTGCCACCTACTGCTACTAACTCGCCGCCTCCCCACGTTAAGCTAGTACTTGTTGTTGCACCAGGAGCTGTTACGCCAGGCGCAGTAGCATGGATATTTTGTACCCATTGAGCAAAGATAGGTTGTAATTGTATGGCAGTATCCGAAAACATATCTTGTGGACGGCCTAAAGCACTCATGGTATCATTATGAATGTACAAGCCAAAACTGTGAAAACCTAGAAATATACATACCCAGTTAAGGTGGGATATGATTGCATCGCGGTGTCTAAGGACGCGATCTAATAGATCGTTGTATCGAGTAGTTGGATCATAGTCTCTTACCATAAAAATTGCTGCATGTGCAGCAGCACCGACTATTAGAAATCCGCCAATCCACATGTGGTGTGTGAACAAGGAAAGTTGTGTACCATAGTCAGTAGCTAGGTATGGATAGGGAGGCATAGAATACATATGATGAGCTACAACAATGGTTGTAGAGCCTAGCATAGCTAGGTTAAGAGATAATTGAGCATGCCATGACGTTGTTAAGATTTCATAAAGACCCTTATGGCCTTGTCCTGTAAATGGGCCCTTGTGAGCCTCCAAAATATCTTTAAGTCCATGGCCAATACCCCAATTGGTCCTATACATATGACCTGCGATTAGGAAAAGAATAGCAATAGCTAAATGATGGTGCGCAATATCGGTCAGCCAGAGACCACCGGTTACTGGATCTAGTCCTCCGCGAAAAGTCAGAAATTCTGCGTATTTGGACCAATTTAAAGTGAAAAAAGGGGTTGCTCCTTCGGCAAAACTAGGATAAAGTTGAGCCAAAAGGTCCCGATTCAAGATAAATTCATGAGGAAGTGGTATCTCTTTAGGATCCACCCCAGCGTCAAGAAATTGGTTAATTGGTAAAGATACATGAATTTGGTGCCCCGCCCAAGAAAGAGACCCAAGTCCTAATAATCCCGCTAAGTGGTGATTCAACATGGATTCTACATCTTGGAACCAGGCCAATTTGGGAGCGGCTTTGTGATAATGGAACCAACCAGCAAAAAGCATTAACGCTGCAAAAATCAATGCACCAATTGCAGTACAATAGAGTTGTAATTCACTAGTTATTCCAGATGCTCGCCAAAGCTGAAAAAAACCAGAGGTTATTTGGATTCCTCGGAAACCCCCGCCTACATCACCATTCAATATTTCTTGCCCTACTATAGGCCAAACTACCTGAGCACTGGGTCCAATGTGAGTAGGATCACTTAGCCATGCTTCATAATTGGAAAAACGGGCGCCATGAAAGTACATGCCACTCAACCAAAGAAAGATAATGGAAAGTTGCCCGAAATGAGCACTAAAGACTTTTCGAGAAATCTCCTCCAAATCACCAGTATGACTATCGAAATCGTGAGCATCAGCATGTAGGTTCCAGATCCAAGTGGTAGTATCAGGGCCCTTAGCTAGTGTTCTTGAGAAATGGCCGGGTCTGGCCCATTCCTCAAAAGATGTTTTTACAGGATCCCTATCCACAACAATTTTTACTTCTGGTTCCGGCGAACGAATAATCATTAAGTCCTCCTCTTTCCGGACAAGACATACAAAGAGACCCGCCAACTGTCTTTTTAGTGAATCTTTGAAAGATATATATTTTGAAAGATAGATTTTGAAAGATAGATTTTGAAAGATAGATATTGTGATTAGTTCTTTTCTTTACTATCTACCATCCTTCTATTTTTTTTTTAGTTATTCACTGGAGCAATTATATATTGAAGTCAATCCGAGGCAAGTGTTCGGGTCTATTATGACATAAAGATTAGGTGCCTAACGGACATTGTTTATCTTGAAAAACAAATATTTCTCGACGTAAGAAAAAAATCTTTTTTATTTTTAATTTAAGAAACTAGTGTATTTTTTTTGAGGGCATAAGCTCCTATCTATATCTACTTTCCTTGAGCATAATATAGGGTTTTTTATTTGATTCTAAATTCCAAGATAACTCATTAGAATTATTAATAAGATGGTCCTAATATATTAGCAATATTTAGATTGCCCCCTCTTTTTATTCACTTTATTACTTCTATTCTAGACCCTATCCCTATGGTTTATTCTTATGAAATATCATATAAAATAGAAGGTATAAGAAATGGATATAATGAAATTCTTGATTCGATCTTACGACCTAATTTATTTGATTAATGGATCAACAACCAAACCACCCATTTTATGAAAAAGAAGGAGCATGGTCTTATTCAAATTCAAAGCGCTTCGTAATCTTCAACCAGTTCTGTGCTTCAATATAATTTCCCGGAGTAAGCGCTATAGCTTGTTTCCAATATTCAGCAGCTTGATCAAACCAAGCTTCCGCAATTTCCGAATCACCCTGTAGAATGGCCTGTTCTCCTCGGTCGGAATAGGAAGTTCCTTCCCTTAGAACCGTACTTGAGAGTTTCCTACCTCATACGGCTCAGAAATTGCTATCTGAATTTCCCCTATCTTAACTGAATTCGATTTATCAAAAATCGATCCAATTTGTTCTTGGGTTAAGCAGAAGAAATTAATTACCTAAGTTTCAAACCCTAATTTTTATCAATAATCAGTTTGATCTTTTTTCCCACCTTCAGAAGAATGAAGCATAGATAGATATAGAGCCTTCGTTCAAATTTTCTGAGAGGTAACTATCCCGGTTTCATATATGAAATCTCTATAGAATCCTTGAAAAAGACTTTTTTCCATAAGAAAGAAAAAAGAACTTACTATCTTTGGGATCTGATACTACACCGCTGCTTAATCCCTTAGTGGATCGGCTCTATTACATAAGCGGATTCCTAAATTTTGCCCCATATCATGGGATAAGTAAGCAGTTTTTTTTAGTTGTATCGACCCAGTCGCTCACTAATTGATCTTTACGGTGCTTTCTCTATCAATTTGAGAAACTTTATCCATAGAGTAGTAGTATAGGCCATACTTTCTTCGTTTTTTGATTCTCGTGAAGTGTCCTTCCTTCCTACAGCTGATAGGGAAAAATCGTTGTTTTTACGATCCCTATGTAGAAAGCCCTTTTTTTCTAGTATTTACTAGAAAATTTGATCCTCTCTTTTTTTTTTTTCTTTCTATAGTGGAGATAGTCGCACGTAATGACAGATCACGGCCATATTATTAAAAGCTTGCGGTAAGAAGGGGTTTCGTTCTAGTGCCCGGAAATAATATTCCAAAGCCTTTGTATGCTCTCCATTGCTTGTGTGTATAAGGCCTATGTTATAGAGTATATAACTTCGATCATAGGGATCGATTTCTAGTCGCGTAGCTTCATAATAATTTTGCAAAGCTTCCGCATAATTTCCTTCGGATTGAGCCAACATCCGTTACGGTCGTTCATTCTATTCAAAAAATCTCCGTTCCAAAACCGTACATGAGGTTTTCATCTCATACGGCTCCTCCCTTCTGTACATAATAGTACTAAGCGAAATAATCTATAGAATCAAAATAGAATTAGTCCCGTCTCATTATGAACCGAAAGGGGCTGGTATTTTTCCAAGAAATCTCTAGCCAACCTTCCCACAAGAGGTTTTTCTTAACACCAATGAATTCTATTAATGCTAGAGGAAAACGATAGCTCCAATAATTTCTTTGTTCTCAACGCCTCCTATTTAGAGGAATTAGCTACTTCAACGATCTTTGATGGTTATAGGGGTATCCAAAGTACAAACCTGATGGTTGTTTGTTATCCCAACCATTCTTCCCAGCCCTGATACCGATCAGGAAAGGGGTAATTTCTAACAAAGTTTTTCTCTTGTTGATTCCTATTTCTAGGTGTAGTGCTTTTCTCCCCTATGCTGCCTACGGATACTAATAGAGTAGGATTGGCCTGTAATCCATACCATACCATATCCTGTAGGTGTAACCTTTCGCTCAATACTCAAATCTACAATTGAAGTATCTGAAGCCGCATCAATCGAGGATACACGACGGAAGGAATTGTTAGTTCGCCTCACCTTCCCGAAGCGTGGGTTTGTTTGCTTTACAAATTTGGTTCTCTCTATGCCAACCCCCCTCTCTTTTTCGTAAGACTGAGGTATAGGTAGGGCTAAAAAAAAGCAAAAAAAAGAGTCAAATCGCACCATCTCTATAATAAGTAAATGCCTTTTTTTCTCCTGAGGTTGTCGGAATTATTCGCAATAAAATATTGGCTACAATTGAGGAGGTCTTATCAATGAAATTTCCATTTCCACGGGATCTAGGCATAATTCCCAACCCATTCTATATAGAATTGTTTTCATTCCTTCACAAAATAACATAAAAACAAACACATTCGATTCTTATAATTATAAATAGATTGATCCATATGCTCTACTCTAAATCCATATGCTTTAAATGGATAAGAGAGATATGGATTTTCCGCTCAGCTCAAATTGTATCCTTTTCCTTCTGCTTGGACACGAAGAGATATGAAATATTTGACTAAGACTGGATTTCATTCCACTTTCCTATTTCTGAACAACAACTTATGTTATCAACTATTTCGTGTTTTCAAAGTTATTAATTGTCTCATACCCTATTTTTGATTTCGATAGTATGGTGTAGCGTATCTTATGCAAACGGAATTCTAAGGTTTCTTTATTTTATTATGCAATAAGAAGAATTCTTCCATTTTCTTTTTCTTTAGTTGCGGGAAAACCCAAATTAAAACTTTTATTTTATAGCGAGCGCAATTTCTAGTAAAAAATCCTGTATCCTTCCACTTAGATCAAAAGGAATTTTTCCAATAGAACTATGGAACCCCCGAGTGGTTGCGGTTGTACCTGTACTGCAGGAATAAGAAAACTCGCTATTCACTCAGTTTATTTTCCATAATAAGTTATGTAGGAGAGATGGCCGAGCGGTTCAAGGCGTAGCATTGGAACTGCTATGTAGACTTTTGTTTACCGAGGGTTCGAATCCCTCTCTTTCCGTTTTTCTTAATTCATCAACGTTAAGGATCACAATGTATCAAATCAAATAACAATTTTTTCCAGCAATAATATAATATCTTATATTATCTTATTTTGATTTAATAGAAATTAGAAATTCTCTATAGCAAATTACTGTGGTATGTAAAATACACATAGAGGAAAAAAGAAAAAAGGATCCTAATCCTAGGGTTAATCAATTTTAGCTAGTTGATGGGAAAATACAAATTAATGGTAATGGTCTTAGGGCGATTTAGTTCGGGGAAAGGGGAAGGGGAAGAAAATTCTATGAACCTTTCCTTTTTTCGTTAAGTTCAAGTCTGACGAGAGTAATATTCTACAACTAACAACTCATTTATTTTGAGACCGACCCACTTCCTATCTAGGATTTTATTTACTAGTCCTTTATATTCCAACGTGTCAATCGCCAAATGCTTTGGCAATTTCCCCGGGTCCGATGAAGCAATATAATTTTGAACCAGACCTTTTGATCTTTGGTTATCTTTCGTAGTAATAATATCTCGGGGTTTGCAACGAAAACTTGGTATATTGACTATACGACCATTAACTAAAATATGTCTATGGTTGACTAATTGGCGGGCCCCAGGAATGGTTGAAGCCATACCCAATCGAAAAAGGATATTATCCAAACGCATTTCAAGTAATTGTAGTAAAACCTGGCCTGTTGACCTTTTTGCTTTTCCAGCGATATGTACATATCTAAGTAATTGTCGTTCTGTCAGACCATAATGAAAACGCAATTTCTGTTTTTCTTGAAGACGAATACGATATTGCTCCTTTTTCCCAGAATTGAATTTTTTTTTAAGATTACTTCCGGATTTAGGTGTTTTTCTAGTGAGTCCTGGTAAAGCTCCCAGACGGCGTATTTTTTTTAAACGAGGTCCTCGATAACGGGACATGAAGACTCCTTTTTTTATTTTATTGAAATTTCATTTTACACAATTAATTTCATTGTATTTACATTACAGAATACATCGAAATTAAAACTGAATTAAACTACAGGATAAACAGAGTAAAATCAACTAAAGTACCCCAAAAAATGGAATTTCATCAAAATCTTTTTTTTTTGTATATATATTATTTATTTTATTGTTTTGTATCTAGCAAAATTGTAAGGTAAAAAACATAAAAGATCCTGGATTCTCCATTTAATTCGGAAAAAAAGAGATTCTTGTTCGTAGAACATCGATAGAGAAAAAAAAGCCGACTATCGGATTTGAACCGATGACCCTCGCATTACAAATGCGATGCTCTAACCTCTGAGCTAAGTGGGCTTACATAACGGAAATAGTGTAACAAATAGAAATAGGTATAGTATAGGAAATCCGTAAAATCTCAGATATTAGTTATTAATCTTAGCTATTAACTAGTTCTAAATTTGAAGTTATACTTATAAAAATAAAAAAATACTAAAACTTCTTAAAGATAAAGTTAGCTTGATATGCTTAACTATAGGATATTAAAAAATAAAATTATAGAATTTATTGGTATTTTCATTCGATCATTATAGACTTTATTATTTGTTAATAATTTGAGGATTAATATTTCACTAAGGGGAACATAGAGTCAGAGTAAATAAAATTGCTAATTCTGATTAGAAAAAAAGAATAAATATCAAGCGTTATAGTATAATTTTGAATACTATAAAAAAGTAAGACGGGAGGTGGGGGAGATAAAAACTTTTGGATATATTGATTCGGATTGAATTGCAAATACATCAAGGATAGAATCAATTCAATTCTGAATTGCAATAAGCAAGCGAGGTCTCTCAAATAGAGTCGAACTGAACTGCTAGACTACGTTGAGTGATGAACTCAATGATTCAAAAAAAAAACTAAGAGATGGATGAAATTACACAAGGAATCCTGGTCTCAAAGAAGAGGGAAATGGGGATATGGCGAAATCGGTAGACGCTACGGACTTGATTGTATTGAGCCTTGGTATGGAAACCTGCTAAGTGGTAACTTCCAAATTCAGAGAAACCCTGGAATTAAAAAAGGGCAATCCTGAGCCAAATCCGTGTTTTGAGAAAACAAGGGGTTCTCGAACTAGAATACAAAGGAAAAGGATAGGTGCAGAGACTCAATGGAAGCTGTTCTAACGAATCGAGTTAATTACGTTGTGTTGTTAGTGGAATTCCTTCTAGTTCTAAATTAGAGAAAGAGGGGTTTTATACCTTATACATTTAATAAACACGTATAGATACTGACATAGCAAACGATTAATCACAGAACTCATATTATATTCTAATTATAATATAGGTTCTTTATCTTTTTTAAAAATGAAATTAGAAATGATAATGATTATGAAATAAAAAACTCATATCATAATTTTTTTTTTTCATTATTGTGAATCCACTCCAATCGAATATTGAATAATCAAATTCTTCAATTAAAATTCAAAGTTTTCGAGATCTTTAAAAAAGTGGATTAATCGGACGAGGACAAAGAGAGAGTCCCATTCTACATGTCAATACTGACAACAATGAAATTTCTAGTAAAAGGAAAATCCGTCGACTTTATAAGTTGTGAGGGTTCAAGTCCCTCTATCCCCAAATCCTCTTTTATTCCCTAACTATACTATATTATTATTATTTATCCTCTTTTTTTTTTTCTTTTTATCAATGCACTTTTTTTTCTTTTTATCAATGCAATGGGTTTAAGATTCATTAGCTTTCTCATTCTACTCTTTCACAAAGGAATGCGAAGAGAACTCAATGGATCTTATCCTATTCATTGAATAGATTTCTTTTTTATTAGAGTATCGGCAAGAAATCTTGGTTATTCACTCTATTTTTAAGTTTTATTTAAGTAAACCATGCACAATGCATAGGACTACCCCCCCCATTTTCAAATTTAAAATTTGAAATACTTTAATTAATTTTTAGTCCTTTTAATTGACATAGATACAAATACTCTACTAGGATGATGCACAAGAAAAGGTCAGGATAGCTCAGTTGGTAGAGCAGAGGACTGAAAATCCTCGTGTCACCAGTTCAAATCTGGTTCCTGGCAGAGAAAAAAAAAAAAAAGATCCACCGAATAGGTATTGATCCAAATACCTCGAGATGGATTGTGATACATATTCATTAATAATATTTATTCATCTAAGTGGATAAATCTATAATATAAATATAGAGGCACTTCTTTTTCTTTTTAAAGAAGTTTTAAAATATATCTTTTCTTTATGATAAAGAAGGGGGTGAGATTCCCCTTTATTTTTTTGCGTTTCTTAATTTTGTATTCCGCTATTCCGACGAATATTTTTTTAGTCTTGCTTATCTTTATCTTATCTTATTTTCCTAGTTGTGCTAAGTAATGTGCGCGGTACAAAGTTCCTGGTAGAGAACTTCTTTGAGTCATCCTATTTTTCTGTTCATATGAAGGAAATTAATATGCGATTTTCAAAATAGGGGAATCCAAATGAAACCCTTTTTTTGCTCAGTCTATCTGGAATGCTTTTGTATAATTAGGAATTAATTATAAATAGGTATTCCGTTTCATCTAGGAAAAGAACCTAAAAATATTCCTTGACTTGAATAAAATCTGGAGTTGTGTTGTATAAGTGAGCATGAATTTCTTATCATTCAATGAGCATCTTGTATTTCATAAAAATTGGGGGTTATATAATCCTTACGTAAGGGCCAGCCTATCCAACTTTCAGGCATTAGGATACGTTTAAGGCGCGGATGATTATCATAAGAGATTCCCACCATATCATAAGATTCGCGTTCTTGAAAATCGGCACTTCTCCAAATCCAGAAGACAGACGGAATTCTAGGATTATCCTTTTGGGCAAAGACTTTTATGCAGACTTCTTCTGGATTATCTATACCATATTGTATTCTCGTAAGATGATACACGCTAGCTAAAGATCCACCGGGTGCTACATCATAAGCACATTGGGAGCGTAAATAATTGTAACCATATACATATAAAATGACAGCAATGGAATCCCAATCCCCTGCTTTTATTTGTAAAGTCTCTATTCCTCGGTGATCAAAGCCCAAAGATCTATGAACCACCTCATGTTTGACTAGCCAATTAGATAACCAACCCTGCTGCATTGTCTTCATCTCTCCCTCTTTGTATAAATATTTCACATTTCGGATGCAAGTTTGAAAGATTGCCCTGCTTTTTATTTTTCTACACAAAAGAGCCCCTCTCCTAATTCACTAATTTGTAGGAAGGTACTGAACTTTTGGATTTGAAAAAAGTTTCAGAAGATATATCTAATGTAGATGGTGATTGATAGAGCAATTCTTGCTCATAAGTTCCTGTATGAGTACTGCGCCTAACATAAAGCTTGTGACTGGTAGTAAAACATCTATTTTTATTTTGAGATAGAGTTTGATCCTCAACTATTTCTCGCGATATCTTCTTACGAAGTTTTGTTAGGGCATCTATAACTGCCTCCGGTTTAGGTGGGCAGCCCGGCAAGTAGACATCCACAGGAATTAACTTATCAACTCCCCGAACAGTACTATAGGAATCCGTACTGAACATTCCCCCTGTAATAGTACAGGCTCCCATAGCAATGACGTATTTTGGTTCAGGCATTTGCTCGTATAATCTCACTAAAGAGGGAGCCATTTTCATTGTTACCGTACCGGCTGTTAAAATTAGGTCTGCTTGCCTAGGACTTGATCTTGGTACCAATCCATAACGATCAAAGTCGAATCGTGAGCCTATTAATGAAGCAAATTCAATGAAACAACAACTGGTACCGTATAGAAGGGGCCATAAACTGGAGAGTCTTGACCAATTCGAAAGATCATTTGGTGTAGTTGAAATAACAGAATTGGAACTTGTTTGGTCAAGTAAGGGAAACTCAATCAAATTCATAACTGTCTCAATAGAATCTTTTCCTTCTTTTTTTTTGTCTAAATATTCAGTTAAGACCATTCCAAGGCTCCTTTTCGCCATGCATAAACTAAACCAACAACTAAGATAAGCACGAAAATCAAAGCTTCGATAAAAACGGATACACCCAATACGTCGAAACTCATTGCCCAAGGGTATAGAAAGACGGTTTCCACATCAAAAACAACAAAAACGAGCGCAAACATATAATAGCGTATTCGGAATTGTACCCAAGCCCCTCCCATGGGTTCTATACCCGATTCATAACTAGAAAGCTTCTCTGGTCCTTCACTAACCGGGGCTAAAAGTCCTGAAATCGAAAATGCCAAAATAGGAATAAGGCTTGCTATTATTAGAAATGTCCAAAAAATATCATATTCGTGAAGCAGAAACATAATGTACTCCCATTAATGTGGAATAGGCGGAACTTAAATTAGTCAATTCAATTCAGCATTGTCAATTTATCCAGAACTTCTCTCTTTTCCTCGGTGAAACAAGAATCTTTTTTGTTCAAACAAAAGCGCTTAGTTTAAGTTTAGCCTTTGTTTCCTCTGTGCTGCATCTTCTTTAAAGATTCATCCAATGGAATCCCAACTCCCTTTCTTTTGGATTTCCATTCTATTTAGATATGGTGTATGTAGATCTAATTCTTATATAAAGAAAACTTTCTCGTTTCACTTTGTCTCGCTTTCTCTAGAATCTCTAGAAAAAAGAATAGCTCTATCCTTTATTTAATATTTAATAATAAAATAATAAGAGACTATTAAATAAAAATGAGAATACTACTAAATTAGAACCTAATTAAGATAGTAGGACTAATCTATGCAGTATAATTAATGAGAAGTAATACTATAAAATAAAAATAAAGAACTCTATTTCAGAACTATGAGACAGAATATTCTGTTTTCTTATTTACTCTTTACTTTATTTTTTCTATTTAAAGTTGATCAATTTACATAATGTATCTATAAACAAAGTAATAAATATACTTAAAACAAAGTAGGAATTCGCAAAATGGATAAAATCATTGCAGTTATTATAGGGAAGTCTAGAGATATCCTATTTGAAGGAGGACGGGATTCAAATCAGGGAAAGGATCCTTTCTTCTATTGATTTGATAGAAATTCGTTTTTCTTTTCCTGTCTGTATGATTTTGATTTTCGATGAATGAGCCTTTGGTAATGCTTTTATCTCTATTCTATGTCGCAGGCGCCTATCCAGTCTATAAACAAATACTAATGAGAAAATGAAAACTATACTAAACTAAAGAAAACATAGGATAGAGATCCTAAAATCTAAAAAAGGGCATATTAGGGCTATACGGATTCGAACCGTAGACCTTCTCGGTAAAACAGATCAAACGGATTATTATCGAAATGATTTGAACTGTTTCAAAGACCCAACATGCATTTTTTTGCATTGGGCTCTTTCATAAACTGATTTAAAGATCAGTTAGTCCACCATAGTTTTTCTTTACGGAAAGATAATGAGATGGCTCCCTGTGCTCTGATTGATTTTTTGTATTATGATCTATCTAGGAGCAATACCAAAGTGTTTCAAAGGAGGATTACCTTGACTTAGGTCTGCCTCCGGTCTAAATTAAATCAACCTAAGTGAAATGGAGTCTCTATCGTTCCACTGCAAGAGTTAACTATGAGACTTCATACACCTTAAAGTTCATAGAACGAAAAGAAGTTTTTTGGAGGCCCTTATCCTCATTACGCCTAGCATTTAGTGGGCTGGATATTTACCTTATCAACTAGCAAATCCATAAGGGTTCTATTTGATTAGGCACCTGAATTGGCACCTGAATCGGACTGAACCGACTGTTTGTCAGGCTACTGTTCTCCTATTCTCTCGAATCTATGAAGTAAGACATTGATTTTGCAATAAGATCGATTATGTTCATTGCATAATAAGCTCCTTTGAAAAGCATTGGCGCACGTGTAAACGAGTTGCTCTACCGAACTGAGCTATAGCCCTTATCAGAGATATCTTAACATATAGATAATTTCTTGTCAAGATGAATATTTTCTAATGCCAGAGGATACCCCTTTGATCTGTATCTGTTTAGTATTTAGTTTAGTATTTAGTATATAACAGACCAATAACAGAGCGGTATTGCTTAGAAAAGGGATTCAATATATAATCGATCGAAGTAATGGGTCTTCCTTTGTGGTGATAAATTGCCTACTTAACTCAGTGGTTAGAGTATTGCTTTCATACGGCGGGAGTCATTGGTTCAAATCCAATAGTAGGTAAGTAGGTAGAAAAATTACTAGATAGCATTGGACTTACTTCGCTTCGCTATCTAATAACTTTTTCTACCCCTCTTCCCTTTTTCTTTGTATCAACTATAAACCACTGGATTGTCTTCAATTGGATGGGGGAATCCAATTGACAGCCTCGATTCGTATCCTAGCTCGTCTGAGAGCGAGCTTCGCTTCAACCAAATCTTTCGTACCCTCAGCTTTACTCAAGTTAGCTTCGGCTATTTCAAGTGCCTTTTGAGCTTCTTCCGGATCAATATCACTACCCAGTTCCGCATCATTTCCTAAAATGATGATCTCATTATTAACTATTCTCGCAAAACCGCTCCACAGAATCGCTGTTAACCATTGGTCGTTGAGGAGGCGTATTCTCAAAGGACCCATATCTACTGCTGTGTTAATGGGGGCGTGGTTTGGTAATACGCCAATTTGGCCACTATTAGTGGATAAAATGATTTCTTTCACTTCACAATCCCAAATAATTCGCTTAGGAGTCAGTACATAAAGATTTAATTTCATTTCTTCGATTTGTTCTCCTCTTCTAAGGTTATAGCTTTCGTGCTAGCTTCATCGATGTTACCCACCAAATAAAAAGCCTGTTCAGGTAGGCCGTCTAATTCTCCGGAAAGGATTAGTTGAAATCCCCTAATAGTTTCCGCAAGAGCAACATACTTTCCTGGAGAACCAGTAAAAACTTCTGCCACAAAGAACGGTTGTGATAAGAAACGCTCAATTTTTCTTGCTCTTGCTACAGTTAAACGATCCTCTTCCGATAATTCATCCAAGCCAAGAATTGCGATAATGTCCTGAAGTTCTTTGTAACGTTGTAAAGTTTCCTTAACTCTTTGCGCAGTTTCATAATGTTCGTTGCCAACGATCCGAGGCTGTAACATAGTCGAGGTTGAATCTAAAGGATCTACTGCTGGATAAATACCCTTGGAAGCTAATCCTCTGGAAAGTACGGTAGTAGCATCCAAATGTGCAAATGTTGTGGCAGGGGGCAGGGTCGGTCAAATCGTCTGCAGGTACATAAACTGCTTGAATCGAAGTTATAGATCCCTTTTTAGTAGAAGCAATTCTTTCTTGCAAAGAACCCATTTCTGTACTAAGAGTAGGTTGATAACCCACTGCGGAGGGCATTCTCCCTAATAAAGCGGATACCTCTGATCCTGCTTGAACAAAACGAAAGATATTATCGATAAATAAAAGCACGTCTTGCTTATTAACATCTCGGAAATATTCCGCCATAGTTAGGGCAGTTAAACCAACTCTCATACGAGCTCCCGGTGGTTCATTCATTTGGCCATAGACTAGAGCTACCTTTGATTCCTCAATATTTTTTTCATTAATTACTCCGGATTCCTTCATTTCCATATAAAGATCATTTCCTTCACGAGTCCGTTCCCCTACTCCACCGAATACGGATACGCCCCCATGAGCTTTAGCAATGTTATTGATTAATTCCATGATCAGTACTGTTTTACCTACTCCAGCCCCCCCAAATAGTCCTATTTTTCCTCCACGTCGATAAGGAGCTAAAAGATCGACGACCTTAATACCTGTTTCAAAGATGGATAATTTCGT
>NW_028261111.1:0-34264 GCF_056163025.1 Triticum urartu | reverse complement strand
AAAAAACAAGATAGAGTAAGATACAGAAGTGTAAAAGAAAGTGGATTCATCAGATGATACATGAGTCCCTAATTCCGAATCAAGAGATTTGTTGTGGAATTTGTCAATTGAGTAAAGTAATAATATTAAGAACTAGATCATCTAACCCCATTGAATGAAAAAAAGAAATTCAATTTTCAGGGAAATTTTTGAATAAGAGATAAATAAACAATTGAATTTGAAAAAAAAAACTTCTTTCTATTTTGGATAATTTCTTTTTCAATAGGACCCTCTTTTTGGAGTGAACGATCGAATATTCCCCTATTCCTTCTTATTTTAACTGATTGTATTCCATATGGAATAAGAGGAGAACAAAAGCATTCCACGACCTGCCAAGGGGCTGTTAAAAAAAAAAAAAAAAGAAAGCTCTTCCTTGAATTTACTTTATTTTTATTCCTTTTTCGAACTCCAACCAAAGTAGATTCGAAGACGAGTCACTTCAATTATCCTTTTAAGTTCTATTCTATCTTCTGTCTTTCCCTATTTCATCTCGTAAAGTTCCGCGCTCGCAGTTTGGTCAAGAAAGTTAGACCTAATCCAACAAACAATACAAGGATGAATTACGAATTATGAAAGGATAGATTTCACATATACTTGTCCTTGTATTGTGTCAGTATGAGAATATCCTTCCTAAATTATTTATCCAAACCTATTGATCATTAACTTAGATTTTCCCAAGATTTTGGCTGCTATTCCGAATTACTCTATTATTCCGAAGCCAATGAAAAGTAAGTAGAACCTACAAAAATGGGGTTTTCTATTGATGCCTTGAATAACATATAGCTTACCTATAGACAAAAAAAAAATAAAAAAGTAATTATGTTTCGGAACCAGGCAAAACCAGATTGCTGTGCCATAGGAAGGATAGCTATACTAATTCGGTATACTCAAAATACACCTTTGGTACAAAATTGACAATCTCACAAGGATGAAATATCAGTAATTTTCTATTTACTGGTCGATCCCATCTTTTACGGAATCAATTCCTTTTTTGAATGTACAAAAATTTTGGGAGTTCAGCATGTCTGGAAGCACGGGAGAACGTTCTTTTGCTGATATTATTACCAGTATTCGATACTGGGTTATTCATAGCATTACTATACCTTCCCTATTCATTGCGGGTTGGTTATTTGTCAGTACGGGTTTAGCTTATGACGTGTTTGGAAGTCCTAGGCCAAACGAGTATTTCACGGAAAGCCGACAAGGAATTCCGTTAATAACCGACCGTTTTGATTCTTTAGAACAACTCGATGAATTTAGTAGATCCTTTTAGGAGGCCCTCAATGACCATAGATCGAACCTATCCTATTTTTACAGTGCGATGGCTGGCTATTCACGGACTAGCTGTACCTACTGTTTTTTTCTTGGGATCAATATCAGCAATGCAGTTCATCCAACGATAAAACAAATTCCAACTATAGAACTATGACACAATCAAACCCGAATGAACAAAATGTTGAATTGAATCGTACCAGTCTATACTGGGGTTTATTACTCATTTTTGTACTTGCTGTTTTATTTTCCAATTACTTCTTCAATTGAGAGAAAGAAAGAGACTAATAAGAATTCTCTTATCCCATTTGGAAGGATACCATCCTTATAACTACCCATGACTGTTTTTGTCTCTAGCATGACCAATTGATAAAATGTGGAGGAAAGTAGGGGAAATGGCCGATACTACTGGAAGAATTCCTCTTTGGCTGATAGGTACTGTAGCTGGTATTGCTGTGATTGGTTTAGTAGGTGTTTTCTTTTATGGTTCATATTCTGGATTGGGTTCATCTCTATAGTAATCGGAGGGACCAGATTGTAAACATGAAAAAGTAGGAGCTTAGCGGGTCCTTACCCCCCTTTATCTGATTAGAGCGGAAAGGACCCGCGGAATTTTTATTTTACTCTTATAACGCGAATTGAATCTATTCGATTCACTCTTATGAAGCAACAAGAAAAAGAGATCACTCGAGGATCCAATATCTTATTCCACGAAGGAAGTATCCTGAAAATCCTTGATTTAGTTTCGAGTAATAAACTAATAAAACCTTAATCAAAACTATTCAACTAGCCTAAAAATAAAAAAACCTTCAATGGAAGAGTTTACTTTTTTTTTGCAAAATTTCTGTAAATTTGAAGTTGAACTTAATTAAACAAGCCAAGCAATTTGCTCACAATCACAAGAAATTTTTCCCCCGCCATATTTTCTTCCCCTCTGTTTGTCCACTACCTCGGCTAAACCTAAGCAAAAGAAAAAGAGGTCCAAGAGACAGACCCGAATAAAGAAGAAATAGTAATCTTTGACGAATTAGGAAGAAAAAGGATTCTTATTTTGATACAAGAAGAATCGGCACAAGAAAAAGGCTTTTTCTTGTGCCGAATAGACGATTAAGAAGACCTGCAATCCCTCCGAAAAAGAAGAAATTTTAATTTGATTGTTCTCGCCTTTGCCTTGGATTCTCTTCTTTTGCATGGGATATAAATAAGGAATTCCAGACATCTCATAAACAAAAAGCAGTCTAAACAAAAAAAGGATTTCCAAAATAGATCATAGATAATTCTAGCAATTGCCAATAAATCGAGGCTTTTTACCAACTTGATGGTAAGAAATCCCGGGACCTAGAAATTCATTTCGTACAATTGAACCTTTTCAAACTGTTTCTTTTTGAGAACCAAAAAAACTTGTGCCAAAATAACGGATGCGAAGAAGAACAAAAGGCCTTGGACACGTAATGGATCCTGAAGCACGATTTCTGCGTCCCCCTGACCAAAACCTCCCACATTAGGATTGCTTGTTAATGGTTGATCAAGCTTGATGGATTCCCCCTCTGAAACAAGAAGTTCTGGTCCGGGAGGTATAATATCAATCACTTGGCGTCCATCTGATGCATCAACTATGGATATTTCATACCCCCCCTTTTCTTTACGTAGTATTTTTCTTACTATACCTGTTGACGTAGCATTATAGACTGTATTGTTACTCTTGCTACCATCAGGATAGATCTGTCCTCTTCCTCGGTTTCCCCCTACATATATGGGATATTTTAAGAAATGAGCATCTTTCTTCGTAGCAGGATCAGGGGAAAGAATGGGAAAGACAATTTCACTATATTTCTTACCGGGAACAGGGCCTATCACAAGAATGTTTTTTTTATCGGGACGATAACTCTGAAAAGCAAGATTTCCTATCTTTTCTTTTAACTCAGGGGAAATACGATCGGGCGGCGCTAATTCGAATCCCTCGGGCAAAATAAGAACAGCACCTACATTCAACCCTCCCTTTTTTCCATTAGCAAGAACTTGTTTCAATTGCATATCATAAGGAATTCGAAGAACTGCTTCAAATACAGTATCGGGAAGCACAGCTTGGGGAACTTCAATATCGACGGGCTTGCTAGCTAAATGGCAATTGGCACATACAATTCGTCCAGTTGCTTCTCGTGGGTTTTCATAACCCTGCTGCGCAAAAATGGGATATGCATTTGAAATAGATGTCCGAGTTATTACGTATATCATGATCGATACAGAAATCGATCGAGTTATCTGTTCCTTTACCCAAGAAAAAGTATTTCTATTTTCCATGTCCAATCGCAGATCCCAGAATTTCTACAATAAATTAGATAGGTAGCTAAGCTAATCTAGTTCCCTATACACGAATCTGTTGTCATTCTACTGCAACAGTTGTACTGCAATGATGAATACCTTAAAGTAGGTATAAATAGAAAGAATTTTGCTAAAATGGAAAAGGGCTTTCTTTCTAAAAAAAGATGCTTGCTAATTTGATTAATATTAATATCGGGAGATCAAATGAATTTATGCTTCACTAATTGAATGATAAATGACTACAAGCGAAGGAGATAGACGATTTAAACAAAAAAAGACCCAAAATTTCAAACATGTATCTAGAATTACTGGAAAACTACAAACAAAAATAGTGAAAATAAGCTCGTTAGGAGCCCATCCAAAATCGTTGTAGACCCAACGAATTACTAGTTCCCAACCACGGGTGGAGTGAAATCCAACAAAAAAATCAGTAACTAAAAGAATAAAAAAAGCTTTTATTGAGTCATTTAAATTATAGAAGAATTCCTGAACCCAAGAATTCAAAATGACAAGTTCCTCTTTACCCAGAAAAAAAGAACCACTTAGAATAGCCAAACAGATTATATTTGTCGAGAAATGCAAAATGGTATGGAGATGATCCTCATTATTTATTTTGACCCATTGTATTATTTCCTTGTGTATTCCTGTAGGAGGTTTTTGTACATGTGTCTTTAGTTTCCCTTTTATCATCTCGTCCAAGAGAGAAAGTTCTTCTAATTCTATGAATCTTTCTAGAATCCTTTTCTCTTGAATATCAGTTAAGAGAGTTTCGGATTGCCTGGTATTCCACCAATTCTTAATCCAAAGTTCCAGACATTTGTTAAATGAGGAAGAGACCCCCCAAGGCAAAAGTACGATAAATACAAGATATAGTAAAGAAGGCAATGCTTTCTTTTTTTTCATTTTTGATCTGTAAATGGAGTTGTTAATGAATATGCTTCATTCGCTGACTCTATTCCATTCCCTGACTCTATATGATGATATTTCTATTTCATGATATTTCTATTTCTTTGAAGCAAAAACTCTATAGGTTTGATACCCTGTATCTATTCTTCTTTTTTGTATATTAGTTATTAGTGGAATTTCAGTGCATTGGGTTCTTTCTTAGATCTAGATGGAATGAAATAGTGAAATAGAATAAAAAAAAAGCCCTTTCGGATGAAAAAGGAAGAATAGTATGCGATATATCTAACTTGGATAAAAAAAAATTAAAAGCAAATTTCTCTTATCCTCGTTTGTTCCTTCCTTTAGATAAATACTTAAAAATCCCCTTACAATAACAAATCCAATTTAGAAGGGACTTCCTCCCTGTGTTGAGAAAACTTTTCTTCTTCCAATTCTTCTTTTCTTCATTCAACTCAGTTCAAAAAAGATACCTCAAAATACTTCAATTGGTACGCGCAAGAAATAGGCCAATTCGGCAGCTTTTTGTTCAATTTCTCGTGGAGTAAAAAATTTATCATCAGTACGAGTCAAGGGAATGATCCCCTGGCCCCGGATTTCCATATAAAGAATACGACGAGGATAAAGACCCTCTTTAACCTGAATTCTAATTGATTGGATATCCCGCATAAGGAATCGAAGGAAGACGCGACGTTTTATTCCAGGGAATCCCCAACGAAAAATGCACACTATTCCCTCTTTTCTATCGAATCGGTCATAACCACTACCTACATTCCACAAAATAGTACACCACAAGTAGGAGCTAATGAATAGGCCTGCGATTCCGTAGAAAGACATCACGACCCCCTGCGGAAAAAAAAGAATTTCTTGAGATGGAAGTATAGATATAATATTCTTACCAAGATAACTGGAAATCCCAACCGATAAGAATCCTAGTGAACCTAGAAAAAGAATACAGGCCCAGAAAAAATTACCCCTTTTTCGAGAACCTTTTAGAAGTTCTACCCATATGTGTTCTGATCGCCAATTCATATTAGATATACTAAATCCAGCAGCGGTCGATTGAAATTGAGAGAATAAGCTAAATAATTTTGACTTTACTTTTTTTGATTCTGAAATCGCCTTCAGCAACTAGTACTCCTGTGAAATAATAGGTTAGATACATTGACTTTCTATTCAAAAAATATTCGTTGATTCAATTAAAATAAATAAAATAAAACTCGCTATACCTGGCTCTGCATATTCATGCATTTATGCTCGTAGCCTATATCCGCATCCATAACCGTTTTTCATTTGTGTGTAGAAAGTGTGTGTAGAAAAAGCCACATACCCTACCATATTATATTACTTACACTAAAAAATACTAGACAATCTTATTTTTTTGCACATAAAGAAATAAAGAAGTCATTGCAATTGCCGGAAATACTAAGCCTACTAAAGGCACGAAAATAGAAGGTAAGTTTAAATCCGTCATGGAATAGGTGTCTCAATTCAAATTTACTATTTCTATCTAGTCGAAAAATATCTTAAGATTCTTATGATATAATTAAGTATATCTATTATAAGGAATATTGACTATTGTATTGTATTTTTTATTTTTAGTTTGAAAAATATTCTGTAAAAAAAATGAAAGGATAATAAGAAAATTCCAAAAAAGGAGAACTAATTAAAAAGATTTTATTTTGATTTTCCCATCCTCATGGCCTTTCTATCTTTCTAATCTAATTTGAAATTGGATTCAAAAGAAAGCGGTTAGAATTTACTTCCTGCATACATACTTCTCTAGAAGCGCATACAATAATGCGTGGTAAAGGCGGAAAAATAGTATATTCAATCAAAATCAAAGGGCAAATTATCTTACCTACTATAGATCCCCTACTACCCTCTTAGACTTTAAAAGGCGATATACCACCCAAAGAAAGGGTATGAAAATGCCGGGTGGAGTTAGCTTTTCGACGAAGACCTGTCCCGTGCAGCGAAGCCCTGTTAGTAAGACCCCCCGCAATAATGGATTATAGAAGAATATTATTCCAAATACTCCTCTGGACGCATATAGTAGCATTGCGATTCCGAATCTTTTTTATTTATGAATATGAACAGAAAAAATTCATTGTATCGTTGGGTCGGAGCGGAGGTTTGGTCCAGAAAAATTAGAAACAAAACGTCTACTCTACCGCATTGAAGTCTATAGCGCTGTATTTCCACGAAAGTATAATTCTTACCATCAGGATACGATCCTTTCTTTTGAACTAAACGTCTCTACGATGGGTCCAGGTTCTATGTCCAATCCCAAATCAAGGATTTCTCGCTCTTGATCGGAGTCATAAACTAAAAAAAAACTACCTTTTTATCCTTTTTCTCAAGGTTATAGAAAACTTCCTTATCTAGTTCTAGCATTTTGAAAAAAAAAAAATGCTTCTTTTTTTACACACAGTTCGAGTCACTTGTTGACTCACGATTACGCCTGTTAAAAGTTTCAAACGTCCTCTTTTTTGAAATTGAAAGAGAGTCCTATAAAAAGGTCTAACTTCCAAACTATGTCTTTTTTCATTCATTCTCCTTTAGTTTTTTTCTCTATCTAGAAGTGGAATAGAATAACCCGGTTGAAGGGTAATGATCATACGTCTGTAATGCATTGTATGGCCCAGAATAGGTCCTATTCTTCTACCTTTTCCAGGTAGTCGATGGCTATTCACAGCTACCACCTTAACACCAAAGAAGAGTTCGACCCAATGCTTTATTTCTGTCTTAGTGAATCCCGATTCGACATTAAAAGTATATTGATTCTTTCCCAATAAACGAAGACTTTTTTCTGTAAATACTGCGTATTTGATTCCATTATCATTATCATATGATAATACTATATTTTATTATTTTATTATTTTATTTGTATTTCTTTATTGTATTATACCTTAATATATATATTCTAGATATATAGAATAGACGAATCTCAATTTGTCAAGTCTCATGATCATATCATGATCTATTTTTATTCGGCTCAATCTTTTTTTTCTAAAAAAGATTGAGCCGAGTTTAATTGCAATCAATTAGAAGAATAAAGAAGAATTACTGCATTTCATAACTGATTTTTTTCTCTTTTTATTTCGTTTCTTTTTTATTTATACCTTCTTTATCTTTAGTTTTATCTAGTTAATCAATAGTATCTACCGGCTCGAACTCGAATTTGATCGCCTTCCATACTTCACAAGCTGCGGCTAGTTCAGGACTCCATTTGCAAGCTGCTCGGATAATTTCATTACCTTCGCGAGCAAGATCGCGCCCTTCGTTACGAGCTTGTACACAGGCTTCTAAAGCCACTCGATTAGCTGCTGCACCAGGTGCATTTCCCCAAGGATGTCCTAAAGTTCCTCCACCAAATTGTAATACAGAATCGTCCCCAAAGATTTCGGTCAGAGCTGGCATATGCCAAACATGAATACCACCTGAAGCTACCGGTATAACACCTGGCATGGATACCCAGTCCTGAGTGAAAAAGATACCGCGAGCACGATCTTTTTCAATAAAATCATCGCGCAATAAATCAACAAAACCTAAAGTCATTTCGCGTTCCCCTTCTAACTTACCTACTACTGTACCGGAGTGGATATGATCTCCCCCAGACATACGCAATGCTTTAGCTAATACACGGAAATGCATACCATGATTTTTCTGTCTATCAATAACTGCATGCATTGCACGGTGAATGTGAAGAAGTAGGCCATTGTCGCGGCAATAATGAGCCAAAGTAGTATTTGCGGTGAATCCCCCAGTTAAGTAGTCATGCATTACAATAGGAACCCCTAATTCTCTTGCAAATACAGCTCTCTTAATCATTTCTTCACATGTACCCGCAGTCGCATTCAAGTAATGCCCCTTGATTTCACCGGTTTCGGCCTGTGATTTATAAATAGCTTCGGCACAAAAGACAAAACGGTCTCTCCAGCGCATAAATGGTTGTGAGTTTACGTTTTCATCATCTTTGGTAAAATCAAGTCCACCACGTAGACACTCATAACACGCTCTACCATAATTTTTTGCGGATAATCCCAATTTTGGTTTAATAGTACATCCCAATAAAGGACGACCGTACTTGTTCAACTTATCTCTTTCAACTTGGATACCATGAGGCGGGCCTTGGAAAGTTTTTGAATAAGTAGGGGGAATTCGTAGATCCTCCAAACGTAGAGCACGTAGGGCTTTGAAACCAAATACGTTACCTACAATGGAAGTAAACATGTTAGTAACGGAACCCTCTTCAAATAGGTCTAATGGATAAGCTACATAACAGATCCATTGGTTGTCTTCCCCAGCAACAGGCTCGATGTGATAGCATCGTCCTTTGTAACGATCAAGACTGGTAAGTCCATCAGTCCAAACAGTTGTCCATGTACCAGTAGAAGATTCGGCAGCTACTGCAGCCCCTGCTTCTTCGGGCGGAACCCCAGGCTGAGGACTTACTCGGAATGCTGCCAAGATATCAGTATCCTTAGTTTCATACTCTGGGGTGTAGTAAGTCAATTTATAATCTTTAACACCAGCTTGAAATCCAACACCTGCTTTAGTTTCTGTTTGTGGTGACATAAGTCCCTCCCTATAACTCTTGAATTAAGAATTCTCACAATAACAGGGTCTACTCGATGTTAATTAGGCGTAAATGAAACTTTAGCAAAAATCTCGTAAAACAAAAAGGATATTCAATTAATATAATATCAACTCATTAAAGAAAATTGAGGGCATGCTTAGGTTAATGAATATGTTTCATTCATATATAATGCGTACACCCTGTGTATGTTCTATCCTATAGGAATTCCAATATAGGAATTCGATAGGAATTGAGTTGTTGTTATGGTAAGTTAACACGGTTCGTTATTAAACCATGGATTTGATTTACCAAATCCATAATTATTGTATACTCTTTGATAGATATAGCGCAACCCAAATTAATTCCTAATCCTTATTTTACAAGTTCTTAATAGTTCTCTTTTCTTATTTTGAATGCAAATACCTAACTAAATACTAATAAAATTCTTTGTTGACAGCAATCTATGCTTCACAGTAGTATATATTTTGTATATCGAAGTCCTAGATAGGAAAGTAGAGTAGGCACAGATCCTCCACAAAAGGCAAAATGTATATGAAAAAAAAGATTGATTGAACTTTCCAATGGACTCATTCCATGAGTAAACGATTGAATGGGATTCGCTTGGGCAACGAAATCAAGTCCTGGTCCCCTTTTCTCTCTTATTGAATTAACTAATTCATTTCCTTTTTACTTTTGGATTTTTTTTGATTTGATTTGGCATTATTCAACAATAAAAAAAGAAAAATTTCGACAAATTCCTTTTTTTTAATTATGTGATAATTATGAGAACCAATCCTACTACTTCTCCTCCCGGGGTTTCCACAATTGAAGAAAAAAGTACAGGTCGTATCGATCAAATTATTGGACCCGTGCTGGATGTCACTTTTCCCCCAGGCAAGTTACCTTATATTTATAACGCTTTGGTAGTCCAGAGTAGAGACACTGCCGATAAGCAAATTAATGTGACTTGTGAGGTACAACAATTATTAGGAAATAATCGAGTTAGAGCTGTAGCTATGAGTGCTACGGACGGGTTGATGAGAGGAATGGAAGTGATTGACACGGGAGCTCCTCTCAGTGTTCCGGTCGGTGGAGCTACTCTCGGACGAATTTTCAACGTTCTTGGGGAGCCTGTTGACAATTTGGGTCCTGTAGATAGTAGTGCAACGTTCCCTATTCATAGATCTGCGCCTGCCTTTATCGAGTTAGATACGAAATTATCCATCTTTGAAACAGGTATTAAGGTCGTCGATCTTTTAGCTCCTTATCGACGTGGAGGAAAAATAGGACTATTTGGGGGGGCTGGAGTAGGTAAAACAGTACTGATCATGGAATTAATCAATAACATTGCTAAAGCTCATGGGGGCGTATCCGTATTCGGTGGAGTAGGGGAACGGACTCGTGAAGGAAATGATCTTTATATGGAAATGAAGGAATCCGGAGTAATTAATGAAAAAAATATTGAGGAATCAAAGGTAGCTCTAGTCTATGGCCAAATGAATGAACCACCGGGAGCTCGTATGAGAGTTGGTTTAACTGCCCTAACTATGGCGGAATATTTCCGAGATGTTAATAAGCAAGACGTGCTTTTATTTATCGATAATATCTTTCGTTTTGTTCAAGCAGGATCAGAGGTATCCGCTTTATTAGGGAGAATGCCCTCCGCAGTGGGTTATCAACCTACTCTTAGTACAGAAATGGGTTCTTTGCAAGAAAGAATTGCTTCTACTAAAAAGGGATCTATAACTTCGATTCAAGCAGTTTATGTACCTGCAGACGATTTGACCGACCCTGCCCCTGCCACAACATTTGCACATTTGGATGCTACTACCGTACTTTCCAGAGGATTAGCTTCCAAGGGTATTTATCCAGCAGTAGATCCTTTAGATTCAACCTCGACTATGTTACAGCCTCGGATCGTTGGCAACGAACATTATGAAACTGCGCAAAGAGTTAAGGAAACTTTACAACGTTACAAAGAACTTCAGGACATTATCGCAATTCTTGGCTTGGATGAATTATCGGAAGAGGATCGTTTAACTGTAGCAAGAGCAAGAAAAATTGAGCGTTTCTTATCACAACCGTTCTTTGTGGCAGAAGTTTTTACTGGTTCTCCAGGAAAGTATGTTGCTCTTGCGGAAACTATTAGGGGATTTCAACTAATCCTTTCCGGAGAATTAGACGGCCTACCTGAACAGGCTTTTTATTTGGTGGGTAACATCGATGAAGCTAGCACGAAAGCTATAACCTTAGAAGAGGAGAACAAATCGAAGAAATGAAATTAAATCTTTATGTACTGACTCCTAAGCGAATTATTTGGGATTGTGAAGTGAAAGAAATCATTTTATCCACTAATAGTGGCCAAATTGGCGTATTACCAAACCACGCCCCCATTAACACAGCAGTAGATATGGGTCCTTTGAGAATACGCCTCCTCAACGACCAATGGTTAACAGCGATTCTGTGGAGCGGTTTTGCGAGAATAGTTAATAATGAGATCATCATTTTAGGAAATGATGCGGAACTGGGTAGTGATATTGATCCGGAAGAAGCTCAAAAGGCACTTGAAATAGCCGAAGCTAACTTGAGTAAAGCTGAGGGTACGAAAGATTTGGTTGAAGCGAAGCTCGCTCTCAGACGAGCTAGGATACGAATCGAGGCTGTCAATTGGATTCCCCCATCCAATTGAAGACAATCCAGTGGTTTATAGTTGATACAAAGAAAAAGGGAAGAGGGGTAGAAAAAGTTATTAGATAGCGAAGCGAAGTAAGTCCAATGCTATCTAGTAATTTTTCTACCTACTTACCTACTATTGGATTTGAACCAATGACTCCCGCCGTATGAAAGCAATACTCTAACCACTGAGTTAAGTAGGCAATTTATCACCACAAAGGAAGACCCATTACTTCGATCGATTATATATTGAATCCCTTTTCTAAGCAATACCGCTCTGTTATTGGTCTGTTATATACTAAATACTAAACTAAATACTAAACAGATACAGATCAAAGGGGTATCCTCTGGCATTAGAAAATATTCATCTTGACAAGAAATTATCTATATGTTAAGATATCTCTGATAAGGGCTATAGCTCAGTTCGGTAGAGCAACTCGTTTACACGTGCGCCAATGCTTTTCAAAGGAGCTTATTATGCAATGAACATAATCGATCTTATTGCAAAATCAATGTCTTACTTCATAGATTCGAGAGAATAGGAGAACAGTAGCCTGACAAACAGTCGGTTCAGTCCGATTCAGGTGCCAATTCAGGTGCCTAATCAAATAGAACCCTTATGGATTTGCTAGTTGATAAGGTAAATATCCAGCCCACTAAATGCTAGGCGTAATGAGGATAAGGGCCTCCAAAAAACTTCTTTTCGTTCTATGAACTTTAAGGTGTATGAAGTCTCATAGTTAACTCTTGCAGTGGAACGATAGAGACTCCATTTCACTTAGGTTGATTTAATTTAGACCGGAGGCAGACCTAAGTCAAGGTAATCCTCCTTTGAAACACTTTGGTATTGCTCCTAGATAGATCATAATACAAAAAATCAATCAGAGCACAGGGAGCCATCTCATTATCTTTCCGTAAAGAAAAACTATGGTGGACTAACTGATCTTTAAATCAGTTTATGAAAGAGCCCAATGCAAAAAAATGCATGTTGGGTCTTTGAAACAGTTCAAATCATTTCGATAATAATCCGTTTGATCTGTTTTACCGAGAAGGTCTACGGTTCGAATCCGTATAGCCCTAATATGCCCTTTTTTAGATTTTAGGATCTCTATCCTATGTTTTCTTTAGTTTAGTATAGTTTTCATTTTCTCATTAGTATTTGTTTATAGACTGGATAGGCGCCTGCGACATAGAATAGAGATAAAAGCATTACCAAAGGCTCATTCATCGAAAATCAAAATCATACAGACAGGAAAAGAAAAACGAATTTCTATCAAATCAATAGAAGAAAGGATCCTTTCCCTGATTTGAATCCCGTCCTCCTTCAAATAGGATATCTCTAGACTTCCCTATAATAACTGCAATGATTTTATCCATTTTGCGAATTCCTACTTTGTTTTAAGTATATTTATTACTTTGTTTATAGATACATTATGTAAATTGATCAACTTTAAATAGAAAAAATAAAGTAAAGAGTAAATAAGAAAACAGAATATTCTGTCTCATAGTTCTGAAATAGAGTTCTTTATTTTTATTTTATAGTATTACTTCTCATTAATTATACTGCATAGATTAGTCCTACTATCTTAATTAGGTTCTAATTTAGTAGTATTCTCATTTTTATTTAATAGTCTCTTATTATTTTATTATTAAATATTAAATAAAGGATAGAGCTATTCTTTTTTCTAGAGATTCTAGAGAAAGCGAGACAAAGTGAAACGAGAAAGTTTTCTTTATATAAGAATTAGATCTACATACACCATATCTAAATAGAATGGAAATCCAAAAGAAAGGGAGTTGGGATTCCATTGGATGAATCTTTAAAGAAGATGCAGCACAGAGGAAACAAAGGCTAAACTTAAACTAAGCGCTTTTGTTTGAACAAAAAAGATTCTTGTTTCACCGAGGAAAAGAGAGAAGTTCTGGATAAATTGACAATGCTGAATTGAATTGACTAATTTAAGTTCCGCCTATTCCACATTAATGGGAGTACATTATGTTTCTGCTTCACGAATATGATATTTTTTGGACATTTCTAATAATAGCAAGCCTTATTCCTATTTTGGCATTTTCGATTTCAGGACTTTTAGCCCCGGTTAGTGAAGGACCAGAGAAGCTTTCTAGTTATGAATCGGGTATAGAACCCATGGGAGGGGCTTGGGTACAATTCCGAATACGCTATTATATGTTTGCGCTCGTTTTTGTTGTTTTTGATGTGGAAACCGTCTTTCTATACCCTTGGGCAATGAGTTTCGACGTATTGGGTGTATCCGTTTTTATCGAAGCTTTGATTTTCGTGCTTATCTTAGTTGTTGGTTTAGTTTATGCATGGCGAAAAGGAGCCTTGGAATGGTCTTAACTGAATATTTAGACAAAAAAAAAGAAGGAAAAGATTCTATTGAGACAGTTATGAATTTGATTGAGTTTCCCTTACTTGACCAAACAAGTTCCAATTCTGTTATTTCAACTACACCAAATGATCTTTCGAATTGGTCAAGACTCTCCAGTTTATGGCCCCTTCTATACGGTACCAGTTGTTGTTTCATTGAATTTGCTTCATTAATAGGCTCACGATTCGACTTTGATCGTTATGGATTGGTACCAAGATCAAGTCCTAGGCAAGCAGACCTAATTTTAACAGCCGGTACGGTAACAATGAAAATGGCTCCCTCTTTAGTGAGATTATACGAGCAAATGCCTGAACCAAAATACGTCATTGCTATGGGAGCCTGTACTATTACAGGGGGAATGTTCAGTACGGATTCCTATAGTACTGTTCGGGGAGTTGATAAGTTAATTCCTGTGGATGTCTACTTGCCGGGCTGCCCACCTAAACCGGAGGCAGTTATAGATGCCCTAACAAAACTTCGTAAGAAGATATCGCGAGAAATAGTTGAGGATCAAACTCTATCTCAAAATAAAAATAGATGTTTTACTACCAGTCACAAGCTTTATGTTAGGCGCAGTACTCATACAGGAACTTATGAGCAAGAATTGCTCTATCAATCACCATCTACATTAGATATATCTTCTGAAACTTTTTTCAAATCCAAAAGTTCAGTACCTTCCTACAAATTAGTGAATTAGGAGAGGGGCTCTTTTGTGTAGAAAAATAAAAAGCAGGGCAATCTTTCAAACTTGCATCCGAAATGTGAAATATTTATACAAAGAGGGAGAGATGAAGACAATGCAGCAGGGTTGGTTATCTAATTGGCTAGTCAAACATGAGGTGGTTCATAGATCTTTGGGCTTTGATCACCGAGGAATAGAGACTTTACAAATAAAAGCAGGGGATTGGGATTCCATTGCTGTCATTTTATATGTATATGGTTACAATTATTTACGCTCCCAATGTGCTTATGATGTAGCACCCGGTGGATCTTTAGCTAGCGTGTATCATCTTACGAGAATACAATATGGTATAGATAATCCAGAAGAAGTCTGCATAAAAGTCTTTGCCCAAAAGGATAATCCTAGAATTCCGTCTGTCTTCTGGATTTGGAGAAGTGCCGATTTTCAAGAACGCGAATCTTATGATATGGTGGGAATCTCTTATGATAATCATCCGCGCCTTAAACGTATCCTAATGCCTGAAAGTTGGATAGGCTGGCCCTTACGTAAGGATTATATAACCCCCAATTTTTATGAAATACAAGATGCTCATTGAATGATAAGAAATTCATGCTCACTTATACAACACAACTCCAGATTTTATTCAAGTCAAGGAATATTTTTAGGTTCTTTTCCTAGATGAAACGGAATACCTATTTATAATTAATTCCTAATTATACAAAAGCATTCCAGATAGACTGAGCAAAAAAAGGGTTTCATTTGGATTCCCCTATTTTGAAAATCGCATATTAATTTCCTTCATATGAACAGAAAAATAGGATGACTCAAAGAAGTTCTCTACCAGGAACTTTGTACCGCGCACATTACTTAGCACAACTAGGAAAATAAGATAAGATAAAGATAAGCAAGACTAAAAAAATATTCGTCGGAATAGCGGAATACAAAATTAAGAAACGCAAAAAAATAAAGGGGAATCTCACCCCCTTCTTTATCATAAAGAAAAGATATATTTTAAAACTTCTTTAAAAAGAAAAAGAAGTGCCTCTATATTTATATTATAGATTTATCCACTTAGATGAATAAATATTATTAATGAATATGTATCACAATCCATCTCGAGGTATTTGGATCAATACCTATTCGGTGGATCTTTTTTTTTTTTTTCTCTGCCAGGAACCAGATTTGAACTGGTGACACGAGGATTTTCAGTCCTCTGCTCTACCAACTGAGCTATCCTGACCTTTTCTTGTGCATCATCCTAGTAGAGTATTTGTATCTATGTCAATTAAAAGGACTAAAAATTAATTAAAGTATTTCAAATTTTAAATTTGAAAATGGGGGGGGTAGTCCTATGCATTGTGCATGGTTTACTTAAATAAAACTTAAAAATAGAGTGAATAACCAAGATTTCTTGCCGATACTCTAATAAAAAAGAAATCTATTCAATGAATAGGATAAGATCCATTGAGTTCTCTTCGCATTCCTTTGTGAAAGAGTAGAATGAGAAAGCTAATGAATCTTAAACCCATTGCATTGATAAAAAGAAAAAAAAGTGCATTGATAAAAAGAAAAAAAAAAAGAGGATAAATAATAATAATATAGTATAGTTAGGGAATAAAAGAGGATTTGGGGATAGAGGGACTTGAACCCTCACAACTTATAAAGTCGACGGATTTTCCTTTTACTAGAAATTTCATTGTTGTCAGTATTGACATGTAGAATGGGACTCTCTCTTTGTCCTCGTCCGATTAATCCACTTTTTTAAAGATCTCGAAAACTTTGAATTTTAATTGAAGAATTTGATTATTCAATATTCGATTGGAGTGGATTCACAATAATGAAAAAAAAAAATTATGATATGAGTTTTTTATTTCATAATCATTATCATTTCTAATTTCATTTTTAAAAAAGATAAAGAACCTATATTATAATTAGAATATAATATGAGTTCTGTGATTAATCGTTTGCTATGTCAGTATCTATACGTGTTTATTAAATGTATAAGGTATAAAACCCCTCTTTCTCTAATTTAGAACTAGAAGGAATTCCACTAACAACACAACGTAATTAACTCGATTCGTTAGAACAGCTTCCATTGAGTCTCTGCACCTATCCTTTTCCTTTGTATTCTAGTTCGAGAACCCCTTGTTTTCTCAAAACACGGATTTGGCTCAGGATTGCCCTTTTTTAATTCCAGGGTTTCTCTGAATTTGGAAGTTACCACTTAGCAGGTTTCCATACCAAGGCTCAATACAATCAAGTCCGTAGCGTCTACCGATTTCGCCATATCCCCATTTCCCTCTTCTTTGAGACCAGGATTCCTTGTGTAATTTCATCCATCTCTTAGTTTTTTTTTTGAATCATTGAGTTCATCACTCAACGTAGTCTAGCAGTTCAGTTCGACTCTATTTGAGAGACCTCGCTTGCTTATTGCAATTCAGAATTGAATTGATTCTATCCTTGATGTATTTGCAATTCAATCCGAATCAATATATCCAAAAGTTTTTATCTCCCCCACCTCCCGTCTTACTTTTTTATAGTATTCAAAATTATACTATAACGCTTGATATTTATTCTTTTTTTCTAATCAGAATTAGCAATTTTATTTACTCTGACTCTATGTTCCCCTTAGTGAAATATTAATCCTCAAATTATTAACAAATAATAAAGTCTATAATGATCGAATGAAAATACCAATAAATTCTATAATTTTATTTTTTAATATCCTATAGTTAAGCATATCAAGCTAACTTTATCTTTAAGAAGTTTTAGTATTTTTTTATTTTTATAAGTATAACTTCAAATTTAGAACTAGTTAATAGCTAAGATTAATAACTAATATCTGAGATTTTACGGATTTCTCTATACTATACCTATTTCTATTTGTTACACTATTTCCGTTATGTAAGCCCACTTAGCTCAGAGGTTAGAGCATCGCATTTGTAATGCGAGGGTCATCGGTTCAAATCCGATAGTCGGCTTTTTTTTCTCTATCGATGTTCTACGAACAAGAATCTCTTTTTTTCCGAATTAAATGGAGAATCCAGGATCTTTTATGTTTTTTACCTTACAATTTTGCTAGATACAAAACAATAAAATAAATAATATATATACAAAAAAAAAAGATTTTGATGAAATTCCATTTTTTGGGGTACTTTAGTTGATTTTACTCTGTTTATCCTGTAGTTTAATTCAGTTTTAATTTCGATGTATTCTGTAATGTAAATACAATGAAATTAATTGTGTAAAATGAAATTTCAATAAAATAAAAAAAGGAGTCTTCATGTCCCGTTATCGAGGACCTCGTTTAAAAAAAATACGCCGTCTGGGAGCTTTACCAGGACTCACTAGAAAAACACCTAAATCCGGAAGTAATCTTAAAAAAAAATTCAATTCTGGGAAAAAGGAGCAATATCGTATTCGTCTTCAAGAAAAACAGAAATTGCGTTTTCATTATGGTCTGACAGAACGACAATTACTTAGATATGTACATATCGCTGGAAAAGCAAAAAGGTCAACAGGCCAGGTTTTACTACAATTACTTGAAATGCGTTTGGATAATATCCTTTTTCGATTGGGTATGGCTTCAACCATTCCTGGGGCCCGCCAATTAGTCAACCATAGACATATTTTAGTTAATGGTCGTATAGTCAATATACCAAGTTTTCGTTGCAAACCCCGAGATATTATTACTACGAAAGATAACCAAAGATCAAAAGGTCTGGTTCAAAATTATATTGCTTCATCGGACCCGGGGAAATTGCCAAAGCATTTGGCGATTGACACGTTGGAATATAAAGGACTAGTAAATAAAATCCTAGATAGGAAGTGGGTCGGTCTCAAAATAAATGAGTTGTTAGTTGTAGAATATTACTCTCGTCAGACTTGAACTTAACGAAAAAAGGAAAGGTTCATAGAATTTTCTTCCCCTTCCCCTTTCCCCGAACTAAATCGCCCTAAGACCATTACCATTAATTTGTATTTTCCCATCAACTAGCTAAAATTGATTAACCCTAGGATTAGGATCCTTTTTTCTTTTTTCCTCTATGTGTATTTTACATACCACAGTAATTTGCTATAGAGAATTTCTAATTTCTATTAAATCAAAATAAGATAATATAAGATATTATATTATTGCTGGAAAAAATTGTTATTTGATTTGATACATTGTGATCCTTAACGTTGATGAATTAAGAAAAACGGAAAGAGAGGGATTCGAACCCTCGGTAAACAAAAGTCTACATAGCAGTTCCAATGCTACGCCTTGAACCGCTCGGCCATCTCTCCTACATAACTTATTATGGAAAATAAACTGAGTGAATAGCGAGTTTTCTTATTCCTGCAGTACAGGTACAACCGCAACCACTCGGGGGTTCCATAGTTCTATTGGAAAAATTCCTTTTGATCTAAGTGGAAGGATACAGGATTTTTTACTAGAAATTGCGCTCGCTATAAAATAAAAGTTTTAATTTGGGTTTTCCCGCAACTAAAGAAAAAGAAAATGGAAGAATTCTTCTTATTGCATAATAAAATAAAGAAACCTTAGAATTCCGTTTGCATAAGATACGCTACACCATACTATCGAAATCAAAAATAGGGTATGAGACAATTAATAACTTTGAAAACACGAAATAGTTGATAACATAAGTTGTTGTTCAGAAATAGGAAAGTGGAATGAAATCCAGTCTTAGTCAAATATTTCATATCTCTTCGTGTCCAAGCAGAAGGAAAAGGATACAATTTGAGCTGAGCGGAAAATCCATATCTCTCTTATCCATTTAAAGCATATGGATTTAGAGTAGAGCATATGGATCAATCTATTTATAATTATAAGAATCGAATGTGTTTGTTTTTATGTTATTTTGTGAAGGAATGAAAACAATTCTATATAGAATGGGTTGGGAATTATGCCTAGATCCCGTGGAAATGGAAATTTCATTGATAAGACCTCCTCAATTGTAGCCAATATTTTATTGCGAATAATTCCGACAACCTCAGGAGAAAAAAAGGCATTTACTTATTATAGAGATGGTGCGATTTGACTCTTTTTTTTGCTTTTTTTTAGCCCTACCTATACCTCAGTCTTACGAAAAAGAGAGGGGGGTTGGCATAGAGAGAACCAAATTTGTAAAGCAAACAAACCCACGCTTCGGGAAGGTGAGGCGAACTAACAATTCCTTCCGTCGTGTATCCTCGATTGATGCGGCTTCAGATACTTCAATTGTAGATTTGAGTATTGAGCGAAAGGTTACACCTACAGGATATGGTATGGTATGGATTACAGGCCAATCCTACTCTATTAGTATCCGTAGGCAGCATAGGGGAGAAAAGCACTACACCTAGAAATAGGAATCAACAAGAGAAAAACTTTGTTAGAAATTACCCCTTTCCTGATCGGTATCAGGGCTGGGAAGAATGGTTGGGATAACAAACAACCATCAGGTTTGTACTTTGGATACCCCTATAACCATCAAAGATCGTTGAAGTAGCTAATTCCTCTAAATAGGAGGCGTTGAGAACAAAGAAATTATTGGAGCTATCGTTTTCCTCTAGCATTAATAGAATTCATTGGTGTTAAGAAAAACCTCTTGTGGGAAGGTTGGCTAGAGATTTCTTGGAAAAATACCAGCCCCTTTCGGTTCATAATGAGACGGGACTAATTCTATTTTGATTCTATAGATTATTTCGCTTAGTACTATTATGTACAGAAGGGAGGAGCCGTATGAGATGAAAACCTCATGTACGGTTTTGGAACGGAGATTTTTTGAATAGAATGAACGACCGTAACGGATGTTGGCTCAATCCGAAGGAAATTATGCGGAAGCTTTGCAAAATTATTATGAAGCTACGCGACTAGAAATCGATCCCTATGATCGAAGTTATATACTCTATAACATAGGCCTTATACACACAAGCAATGGAGAGCATACAAAGGCTTTGGAATATTATTTCCGGGCACTAGAACGAAACCCCTTCTTACCGCAAGCTTTTAATAATATGGCCGTGATCTGTCATTACGTGCGACTATCTCCACTATAGAAAGAAAAAAAAAAAAGAGAGGATCAAATTTTCTAGTAAATACTAGAAAAAAAGGGCTTTCTACATAGGGATCGTAAAAACAACGATTTTTCCCTATCAGCTGTAGGAAGGAAGGACACTTCACGAGAATCAAAAAACGAAGAAAGTATGGCCTATACTACTACTCTATGGATAAAGTTTCTCAAATTGATAGAGAAAGCACCGTAAAGATCAATTAGTGAGCGACTGGGTCGATACAACTAAAAAAAACTGCTTACTTATCCCATGATATGGGGCAAAATTTAGGAATCCGCTTATGTAATAGAGCCGATCCACTAAGGGATTAAGCAGCGGTGTAGTATCAGATCCCAAAGATAGTAAGTTCTTTTTTCTTTCTTATGGAAAAAAGTCTTTTTCAAGGATTCTATAGAGATTTCATATATGAAACCGGGATAGTTACCTCTCAGAAAATTTGAACGAAGGCTCTATATCTATCTATGCTTCATTCTTCTGAAGGTGGGAAAAAAGATCAAACTGATTATTGATAAAAATTAGGGTTTGAAACTTAGGTAATTAATTTCTTCTGCTTAACCCAAGAACAAATTGGATCGATTTTTGATAAATCGAATTCAGTTAAGATAGGGGAAATTCAGATAGCAATTTCTGAGCCGTATGAGGTAGGAAACTCTCAAGTACGGTTCTAAGGGAAGGAACTTCCTATTCCGACCGAGGAGAACAGGCCATTCTACAGGGTGATTCGGAAATTGCGGAAGCTTGGTTTGATCAAGCTGCTGAATATTGGAAACAAGCTATAGCGCTTACTCCGGGAAATTATATTGAAGCACAGAACTGGTTGAAGATTACGAAGCGCTTTGAATTTGAATAAGACCATGCTCCTTCTTTTTCATAAAATGGGTGGTTTGGTTGTTGATCCATTAATCAAATAAATTAGGTCGTAAGATCGAATCAAGAATTTCATTATATCCATTTCTTATACCTTCTATTTTATATGATATTTCATAAGAATAAACCATAGGGATAGGGTCTAGAATAGAAGTAATAAAGTGAATAAAAAGAGGGGGCAATCTAAATATTGCTAATATATTAGGACCATCTTATTAATAATTCTAATGAGTTATCTTGGAATTTAGAATCAAATAAAAAACCCTATATTATGCTCAAGGAAAGTAGATATAGATAGGAGCTTATGCCCTCAAAAAAAATACACTAGTTTCTTAAATTAAAAATAAAAAAGATTTTTTTCTTACGTCGAGAAATATTTGTTTTTCAAGATAAACAATGTCCGTTAGGCACCTAATCTTTATGTCATAATAGACCCGAACACTTGCCTCGGATTGACTTCAATATATAATTGCTCCAGTGAATAACTAAAAAAAAAATAGAAGGATGGTAGATAGTAAAGAAAAGAACTAATCACAATATCTATCTTTCAAAATCTATCTTTCAAAATCTATCTTTCAAAATATATATCTTTCAAAGATTCACTAAAAAGACAGTTGGCGGGTCTCTTTGTATGTCTTGTCCGGAAAGAGGAGGACTTAATGATTATTCGTTCGCCGGAACCAGAAGTAAAAATTGTTGTGGATAGGGATCCTGTAAAAACATCTTTTGAGGAATGGGCCAGACCCGGCCATTTCTCAAGAACACTAGCTAAGGGCCCTGATACTACCACTTGGATCTGGAACCTACATGCTGATGCTCACGATTTCGATAGTCATACTGGTGATTTGGAGGAGATTTCTCGAAAAGTCTTTAGTGCTCATTTCGGGCAACTTTCCATTATCTTTCTTTGGTTGAGTGGCATGTACTTTCATGGCGCCCGTTTTTCCAATTATGAAGCATGGCTAAGTGATCCTACTCACATTGGACCCAGTGCTCAGGTAGTTTGGCCTATAGTAGGGCAAGAAATATTGAATGGTGATGTAGGCGGGGGTTTCCGAGGAATCCAAATAACCTCTGGTTTTTTTCAGCTTTGGCGAGCATCTGGAATAACTAGTGAATTACAACTCTATTGTACTGCAATTGGTGCATTGATTTTTGCAGCGTTAATGCTTTTTGCTGGTTGGTTCCATTATCACAAAGCCGCTCCCAAATTGGCCTGGTTCCAAGATGTAGAATCCATGTTGAATCACCACTTAGCGGGATTATTAGGACTTGGGTCTCTTTCTTGGGCGGGGCACCAAATTCATGTATCTTTACCAATTAACCAATTTCTTGACGCTGGGGTGGATCCTAAAGAGATACCACTTCCTCATGAATTTATCTTGAATCGGGACCTTTTGGCTCAACTTTATCCTAGTTTTGCCGAAGGAGCAACCCCTTTTTTCACTTTAAATTGGTCCAAATACGCAGAATTTCTGACTTTTCGCGGAGGACTAGATCCAGTAACCGGTGGTCTCTGGCTGACCGATATTGCGCACCATCATTTAGCTATTGCTATTCTTTTCCTAATCGCAGGTCATATGTATAGGACCAATTGGGGTATTGGCCATGGACTTAAAGATATTTTGGAGGCTCACAAGGGCCCATTTACAGGACAAGGCCATAAGGGTCTTTATGAAATCTTAACAACGTCATGGCATGCTCAATTATCTCTTAACCTAGCTATGCTAGGCTCTACAACCATTGTTGTAGCTCATCATATGTATTCTATGCCTCCCTATCCATACCTAGCTACTGACTATGGTACACAACTTTCCTTGTTCACACACCACATGTGGATTGGCGGATTTCTAATAGTCGGTGCTGCTGCACATGCAGCAATTTTTATGGTAAGAGACTATGATCCAACTACTCGATACAACGATCTATTAGATCGCGTCCTTAGACACCGCGATGCAATCATATCCCACCTTAACTGGGTATGTATATTTCTAGGTTTTCACAGTTTTGGCTTGTACATTCATAATGATACCATGAGTGCTTTAGGCCGTCCACAAGATATGTTTTCGGATACTGCCATACAATTACAACCTATCTTTGCTCAATGGGTACAAAATATCCATGCTACTGCGCCTGGCGTAACAGCTCCTGGTGCAACAACAAGTACTAGCTTAACGTGGGGAGGCGGCGAGTTAGTAGCAGTAGGTGGCAAAGTGGCTTTGTTACCTATTCCATTAGGAACCGCAGATTTTTTAGTCCATCACATTCATGCATTTACCATACATGTGACTGTATTAATACTTTTGAAAGGTGTTTTATTTGCTCGGAGTTCCCGTTTGATACCCGATAAAGCAAATCTAGGTTTTCGCTTTCCTTGCGATGGGCCTGGCCGAGGGGGAACATGTCAAGTATCCGCCTGGGATCATGTTTTCTTAGGTTTATTCTGGATGTACAATGCAATTTCGGTAGTCATTTTCCATTTCAGTTGGAAAATGCAGTCGGATGTTTGGGGTACTATAAGTGATCAAGGGGTGGTAACTCATATTACAGGGGGAAACTTTGCACAGAGTTCCATTACGATTAATGGGTGGCTTCGAGATTTCTTGTGGGCACAGGCATCGCAAGTCATTCAGTCTTATGGTTCTTCATTATCTGCATATGGTCTTTTTTTCTTAGGTGCTCATTTTGTCTGGGCCTTCAGTTTAATGTTTTTATTCAGCGGCCGTGGTTATTGGCAAGAACTCATTGAATCTATCGTTTGGGCTCATAACAAATTAAAAGTTGCTCCTGCTACTCAGCCTAGAGCCTTGAGCATTATACAAGGACGCGCTGTAGGAGTAACCCATTACCTTCTGGGTGGAATTGCCACGACATGGGCATTCTTCTTAGCGAGAATTATTGCAGTAGGATAGTGGCTAGGAGGATTTGAAAGGCATTATGGAATTAAGATTTCCCAGGTTTAGCCAAGGCTTAGCTCAGGACCCCACTACTCGTCGTATTTGGTTTGGTATTGCTACCGCACATGATTTCGAAAGTCATGATGATATTACTGAAGAACGTCTTTATCAGAACATTTTTGCTTCTCACTTTGGGCAATTAGCAATAATCTTTCTATGGACGTCCGGAAATCTGTTTCATGTAGCTTGGCAAGGAAATTTTGAATCATGGATACAGGATCCTTTACACGTAAGACCTATTGCTCATGCGATTTGGGATCCTCATTTTGGTCAACCCGCTGTGGAAGCCTTTACTCGAGGAGGTGCTGCTGGTCCAGTGAATATTGCTTATTCTGGAGTTTATCAGTGGTGGTATACAATAGGATTACGCACCAATGAGGATCTTTATACTGGAGCTCTTTTTCTATTATTTCTTTCTACGCTGTCCTTAATAGCGGGTTGGTTACATCTACAACCCAAATGGAAACCAAGCCTTTCGTGGTTCAAAAACGCGGAATCTCGTCTCAATCATCATTTGTCAGGACTTTTCGGGGTAAGTTCTTTGGCTTGGACAGGACATTTAGTTCATGTTGCTATTCCCGCATCCAGGGGGGAGTACGTTCGATGGAATAATTTCTTAGATGTATTACCCTATCCCCAGGGGTTGGGACCCCTTTTGACGGGTCAATGGAATCTTTATGCCCAAAACCCTGATTCGAGTAATCATTTATTTGGTACCGCTCAAGGAGCGGGAACTGCCATTCTAACTCTTCTTGGGGGATTCCATCCACAAACACAAAGTTTGTGGCTGACCGATATGGCTCACCATCATTTAGCTATTGCATTTATTTTTCTCATTGCCGGTCACATGTATCGAACTAACTTCGGAATTGGGCACAGTATTAAAGATCTTTTAGAAGCGCATACTCCTCCGGGGGGTCGATTAGGGCGTGGGCATAAGGGCCTTTATGACACAATCAACAATTCGATTCATTTTCAGTTAGGTCTTGCTCTAGCTTCTTTAGGGGTTATTACTTCCTTAGTAGCTCAACATATGTACTCTTTACCTCCTTATGCATTCATAGCACAAGACTTTACTACTCAAGCTGCTTTATATACTCATCACCAATATATTGCAGGGTTCATCATGACAGGGGCTTTTGCTCATGGAGCTATTTTTTTCATTAGGGATTACAATCCGGAACAGAATGAGGATAATGTATTGGCAAGAATGTTAGACCATAAAGAAGCTATCATATCTCATTTAAGTTGGGCTAGCCTCTTTCTAGGATTCCATACCTTGGGCCTTTATGTTCATAACGACGTCATGCTTGCTTTTGGTACTCCAGAAAAGCAAATCTTGATCGAACCTATATTTGCCCAATGGATACAATCTGCTCATGGCAAGACGACATATGGGTTCGATATACTCTTATCTTCAACGAATGGCCCCGCTTTCAATGCGGGTCGAAGCCTATGGTTGCCCGGATGGTTGAATGCTGTTAATGAGAATAGTAATTCGCTTTTCTTAACAATAGGACCTGGGGATTTCTTGGTTCATCATGCTATTGCTCTAGGTTTGCATACAACTACATTGATTTTAGTAAAGGGCGCTTTAGATGCACGCGGTTCCAAATTAATGCCAGATAAAAAGGATTTTGGATATAGTTTTCCTTGTGACGGCCCAGGGCGCGGCGGTACTTGTGATATTTCTGCTTGGGACGCATTTTATTTGGCAGTTTTCTGGATGTTAAATACCATTGGGTGGGTTACTTTTTATTGGCATTGGAAACATATCACATTATGGCAGGGCAACGTTTCACAATTTAATGAATCCTCCACTTATTTGATGGGATGGTTAAGAGATTACCTATGGTTAAACTCTTCACAACTTATCAATGGATATAATCCTTTTGGGATGAATAGTTTATCGGTATGGGCGTGGATGTTCTTATTTGGACATCTTGTTTGGGCTACTGGATTTATGTTCTTAATTTCCTGGCGGGGGTATTGGCAGGAATTAATTGAGACTTTAGCATGGGCTCATGAACGCACACCTTTAGCTAATTTAATTCGCTGGAGAGATAAGCCCGTGGCTCTTTCCATTGTGCAAGCAAGATTGGTTGGATTAGCTCACTTTTCCGTGGGTTATATATTCACTTATGCAGCTTTCTTGATTGCCTCAACATCAGGCAAGTTTGGTTAATTTAGTTTGTTTTTTTGTACTGTATCAGCACCTAGTTCATTACTCTTGATAGAGAGGGAGGATCTGCCTTTTTAGATTTCTTTTTCTATTTATTTTTCCATCTAGGATTAGAACCGTATACTTGGTAATAATAGCAACGACACATTATGGCAAAAAAAAGTTTGATTCAGAGGGAGAAGAAGCGGCAGAAATTAGAACAGAAATATCATTTGATTCGTCAATCTTTAAAAAAAAAGATAAGAAGCAAAGTTTCTCCCTTGAGTTTGAGTGAAAAAACGAAAATGCGAGAAAAATTGCAATCCCTACCGCGTAATAGTGCACCTACACGCCTTCATCGACGTTGTTTTTTGACCGGAAGACCTAGAGCTAACTATCGACATTTTGGGCTATCCGGACACGTACTTCGAGAAATGGTTTATGAATGTTTGTTACCGGGTGCAACAAGATCCAGTTGGTAAGGATAAAATACCCTTTCGTATTTGTATGGATTTCTGGAATTGATAATCATAGAGGAGCCCTCTTTACCATTCTGTATAAATGGACTATTCTATTTGTATAGATATTGGTAGAGGGGCGTATCCAACCCTCTTTTATCCACTAGTTACCCCTCTTTAGTTTAAGAGTATAGAGCAGTTTGGTAGCTCATAAGGCTCATAACCTTGGGGTTGCGGGTTCGATTCCCACTACCGCCTCCATACTCCTTCTTTATGATATATGCATGATATAATATATACATCATGCATTTGTATCTGGATTTTTTGATTTCCTAAAAGAGTTTTGGTCTAACAGTTTTTTCTCGGAAGAAGCAAAAAAATAAAAGAAAGAATAAAATATGAAAGAAAAGCGTCCATTGTCTAATGGATAGGACAGAGGTCTTCTAAACCTTTGGTATAGGTTCAAATCCTATTGGACGCAATCTTATTTCTATCTATTCTTTAAATAACTATACTAAACTAAAAACAAAGAAAACTTTTTTGCATGATTCAAATGAAAAAGCTTTCTCAACGATTCCTATTCTACTAACAAGAGTAGACATGCAAAATTTATTTGTTACTGAAGAGAAAACCGTTCCAGCTGTTCCTGAATAGCTTCCTTCAAAAGGATTTCCGCTTGCTCGGTGAATGTCTTGCTAGAAGATATAATTTCTTGGAATTGAGGTTTAGTATCTTTTAGATGTTTACGTAACTCATCCAGAAATTTATTTACCTGTTCAATTTCTAACGAATCAAGATATCCTCTTGTTCCGGTATAAATAGTAGCTATCTGCTCTTCCACTGGGAGAGGATTTGCCTGGGATTGTTTAAGCAATTCCCTTAATCGTCGACCCCTTGCCAATTGATTCTGACTTGTTTTATCGAGAGCAGAGGCGAATTGTGCAAAGGCTTGTAACTCTGCGAATTGCGCTAGTTCCAATTTTGATTTGCCAGCTACTTGTTTCATGGCTTTAATTTGAGCCGCGGATCCTACTCTGGAAACAGAAATACCCACATTAATAGCGGGTCGAATTCCGGCATTGAATAGATCCGCAGATAAGAATATTTGTCCATCTGTAATGGAGATTACATTAGTAGGAATATAGGCGGAAACGTCTCCAGATTGAGTCTCAACTATTGGTAAAGCGGTCATACTTCCTTCGCCTAAAAGAGAATTTAATTTAGCGGCTCTTTCTAAAAGGCGTGAATGCAAATAAAAAACATCCCCTGGATAAGCCTCACGTCCGGGAGGTCTTCTTAATAGAAGGGACATTTGGCGATAAGCTTGTGCCTGTTTGGAGAGATCATCATAAATTATTAAAGTATGCCGTTCGCGGTACATAAAATACTCAGCCAGGGCTGCTCCCGTATAAGGAGCGAGGTATTGTAATGTAGCAGGTGAATCCGCCATTTCAGCTACTACAATAGTGTATTCCATGGCCCCCTCCTCATGGAAAGTAGTTACTACTTGAGCTACGGAGGATGCTCTTTGACCGATAGCTACATAAACACATATTACACCTTGCCCTTTTTGATTGAGAATTGTATCTGTGGCTACTGCTGTTTTGCCAGTCTGTCTGTCCCCAATAATTAACTCTCGCTGACCGCGCCCTATAGGGATCATCGAATCGATAGCAATAAGCCCTGTTTGAAGAGGTTCGTATACGGAACGCCTGGAAATTATACTTGGAGCAGGAGATTCAATTAAGCGAGATTCGGAAGCTATAATTTCGCCTTTCCCATCAATAGGTTTAGCCAGAGCATTTACAACACGACCCAAGTAAGCCTCACTCACGGGTATCTGAGCAATTCTTCCTGTTGCTTTTACAAAACTTCCCTCTTGTATCATCAACCCATCGCCCATTAATACAATCCCAACATTTTTGGATTCCAAATTCAGAGCAATACCCCTAGTACCTTCTGCAAATTCGACTAATTCACCTGACATTATTTCACCAAGACCTATAATACGAGCAATCCCATCCCCCACTTGAACTACGCGACCTATATTCTCAATCCCTACTTTCCTATTATATTGTTCAATACGTTCGCGGAGAATTTTATGAATTTCGTCGACTCGAAGGGTTGCCATTAGTGTTTCTTGACTCTTTTTTCGGAAGCAAGGGGAAAAATAATGCCTAAATTCTAAACGAAAGTAGAAGTTCAAGGCCTAATTAATTTAATTATTTCTTCCATTCCAGGGACCCGAGAATGCCAATATTAGCACGAATCGTACGGAAATGTAACTCGGTATTCAAACAACTATTCAGAGTTCCTAGAGCTCCTTGTACGGCCTGTTGGAAAACCCGCTGTCGGACCTGATTCATTGCCCTTTGTTTTTCAAAATAAAGGGTTTCGTTTTTAGACTTTTCCAATTGTTCCAAACTAATAGAAGTAGCATTAATCAAATTTGCTTTTTCTCGTTCTATCTCAGAGTATCCATTCATTCGATACTCATCCGCTTCTAGTTCGACTTTCTGTAATCGAATCCGAGCTTTTTCGAGTTGCTCAATGGTCCCTCTACGCAATTCTTCTGAATTTCGAATAGTACTCAAGATCCTCTGTTTTCGATTATCTAATAAATCTTTTAATGAAAGTAGATTATTTTGTAAGTTTACAACTTTTATGATCTCTTCCCGAACCAAACATGAATCTTTCGATTCATTTGGCTCTCACGCTCCTTTTTTTTTTTCTATAGCTATTTCCATATCTTTTTTTTAAGTAATGAGCCTATCCTCTATCTTCTTTTTTATGTTTATATTTCAATATACCGAAACCTATATAAGACTAGATAAATATTAAGAGGACTCTTCCGCCTAGATAAAAATATATCATGGTCAGCAAAGTTGTTTCTTTATTTTTATTTGCCCTCTAGTTAATAATTTCAATTTCATTAAGAAAAACTAACTAAATAAATGGAAAATGAAAATTAATAGAATTCTTTTTTATTTTTTTTTTCTTCAAATCCAAAAAATTTCTCTTTTTTATACATAGGTCGTCGATTCGGCATTGGTTAAAAAAGGGCAGGGTGCCCCCTTTTTTTTCTAGTAAATAGTTCAAACCATTTTATCGATATGAGTGTTCTATATCAGATAAATTTTACATTAGCTATTTCCCGTTTAAATTGGTACTAATACTAATATAGTTGTAGAAAGAGTACCTCTTTTTGCCTGGACTTCAAGCAGTTTAGCTTTAACCGTGTTAATGGTCTCACATTCTTGGTTTATAGAGAATCAAAGTTGATTTACCAATGAGTCGCGAAATGCTATGGTTCTTCCATATGATTTCTGAATTTATTCAGAAGTAATTCGTCGAGATCGTGCACCCTTTTCTTATTTATCCGAAAAATACTAAAAAATATTATAAAGTGCAGCCGGATAGATCCAATCTATTCTTGAAATAGACAACTCGCACACACTCCCTTTCCAAAAAAAATCAAAACACCAACCACTACAGTTAGATTTATTAGATTTGTTGCTAAAATATCGGTATTAAGCCCGAAACTGCCAGCGGATGGCCAGTGAGCTAAAAAAACGAAAGAATGGGTTACATTTTTCATATGCTCTCCTCTTATAGATAGGACGAACAAAGAACAAAGTTTTTCGATCACTTACTTCGCTCGCCCTTTTTTGATCGGTTTTTTTAATGCAAATAGATTCAATCTAGTAATTTCTTTTAGATTAAGTCTTACGTCTTGTTTGACCGGTGAAAGACTTCCTTTGTTGAAATGTTCTGTTCCCAAAATTCCTAAAATAAAAGGAAAAAACTTTCCACTTTCCTAAACTAAGGACGGGAAATAAGAAGGTGAGCATATCTTCTAAATTAATAATACTCAACTCAGCCCTTCCTAGAATGGGGTATTATCTGTCCCGATAAATAGATAATTCCAGGAGTAATAAATAGGAGTAAATTAAATAAAGTATTGATATAATTGGAATTGTGGAAGCAAATACCAATTTACTAAAAAAAGAAAAAAGTATCTAATCGAAATCGAAAGAATTTTTTTTTTAAGATTAAACAAAAGGGTTCGCAAATAAAAGCGCTAGTGCCACAACTAGTCCATAAATTGTTAAAGCTTCCATAAAAGCTAGACTAAGCAATAAAGTACCTCGTATTTTACCTTCTGCTTCTGGCTGTCTCGCAATACCTTCTACAGCTTGTCCTGCAGCAGTACCTTGACCAACTCCAGGTCCAATAGAAGCAAGCCCTACGGCCAATCCAGCAGCAATAACAGAAGCAGCAGCAATTAGTGGATTCATGGTGAGTAGTTCCTCGTGTCAAAAAAAAGAAATGGTTAAGGATACAATCAACCAATAAATTCTTACTTCTAAGCTCTATTGGGGAGAAGTAAAGTAACTAAAAAGTACAAATTGAAATCAAATTGAAATGATAATGTGAATTGTCCGAACTACATAGAAGGGAATTCCATATCCATATATCGGATTAGATAATGAATCTAACCTAGGAATATATAATATAATATCCTATATATATACATTTGTTTCTTCTATTTTGTTTGCATATTTTCTCATTTTCTATTGAATCGGATTCTAAAATCATTGCTTAAAGTGGAAACCTGCATAAAAGAGGACTCCACTTATAGACATTAAGGATATTATAGTATAGATCTAGCCTGACTCCACCCTCCTTAATGCATATATACTTTGAAAATTCCATAATATAGTCTATTCTATTCTCTCTCCTACAACTCTAGGCTATATATTCATACGCATTTCTAACTATTTTTTTGCAACCAAGCAGATTATCTGGAACCATGCATGAATTGAGCTAAGCTGCAAAAAAAAAAAATACTATTTCCAAAAAGAGTCAATTCAATGATGACCCTCCATGGATTCACCTATATAGGCTGCGGCTAATGTTGCAAAAATAAGAGCTTGAATACCGCTTGTAAATAATCCAAGAAACATGACCGGTATAGGGATTACTAAGGGGACTAAAGAAACAAGAACAACAACGACTAATTCATCCGCCAATATATTCCCGAAAAGTCGAAAGCTAAGCGATAATGGTTTTGTGAAATCTTCTAGGATGTTAATTGGTAAAAGGATTGGAGTTGGTTTAATATATTTCTCGAAATAGCTCAATCCTTTTTTGCTAAGACCAGCATAAAAATATGCCGCTGACGTGAGTAAAGCTAAAGCAACAGTAGTATTTATATCATTCGTGGGCGCTGCTAATTCCCCATGGGGTAACTCTATAATTTTCCAAGGTAAAAGAGCACCCGACCAATTCGAAACAAAAATAAAAAGGAACATAGTTCCAATAAAGGGAACCCAGGGACCATATTCTTCTCCAATCTGAGTTTTGCTCAAGTCTCGAATAAACTCAAGGACATATTCAAAAAAATTCTGACCGTCGGTCGGGATGGTTTGTGGATTCCGAACAGCTATGACAACTGAACCTAGCAAGATAGTAATTACGACCCAAGAAGTGATGAGTACTTGGGCATGAATTTGGAAACCTCCTATTTGCCAATAGAAGTGTTGGCCTACTTCTACACCCGATATATCGTATAACCCCTTGAGTGTTTTAATGGAACAAGGTATAATATTCATATTGTCCTCTGATAAAAATTGAACTTCAAAAAAGGAATTCTTTTGATTCAACCATCTCTTTCTCAACTCAGCAACTTGAAGTATTAATCTTATATTTAGGATACCAAGAAAGCACATCAGATCATAATATATATCAATACCCTCTAATATATATCAATATTCCCCTTCTTTTTTCTATGCAAAAAAAATTCTATGCAAAAAAAAAGATATAGTAAAGTAAGTGATTCCATAAATTTACGCAGTTGCCCAAGAATTCACTATATATTCTTAATCAACGATTTCTTATATAGAGAGAACGGCCCTCACAAATTGAAAATACTAATTTGTTAAGAATCAATCGAATTGAAGTCATAGTGTCATCGTTGGCTGGAATCGATATATTCGCGAGATCCGGGTCACAATTTGTATCGACTAAAGAAATAGTAGGAATCCCCAAAATGGCACATTCCCGAAGAGCTATATACTCTTTTTGCTGATCAAGGACGATCACAATGTCTGGCAATCTCGTCATATATTTGATCCCGCCGAGATACCTTTGCAAAGTAGATAATTTTCTCTTCAAGATTGCCACATCTCTTTTTGGGAGATGGTGGAATTTTCCCATTTTTTCTTCTGCTCTTAAGTCTCTAAATTGAGAAAGTCTAGTTTTCGTAATCGACCAATTCGTTAACATACCACTGAACCACTTTTTATTAACATAATGACAACGAGCCCTTATTGCAGCTGATGCTACTAAATCTGTTGCTCTTTTTTTGGTACCAACAATTAAGAAACTTTTTCCCTGACTTGCTGCATCAAAAACTAAATCACAAGCTTCTGATAAAAAACGAGCCGTTCTAGCGAGATTTATAATATGAGTACCTTTACGCTTTGCCGAAATGTAAGGGGCCATTTTAGGATTCCATTTCTTAATACCATGACCAAAATGAACTCCTGCTTCTATCATCTCTTTCAAATTAATGTTCCAATATCTTCTTGTCATTTTTTCCACACTTCCTTTTTTTTAATCCTACCATTCCATTACGGAATTTAGTTCTTTTTGAAGATTAAGAAAGATCCGAAATAGCTTGAAATAAATAATAATTGTTCCGAGAGAACCTTGTACTAAGATAAGAGTTGGCCATTGATACATGGTATAAACATAACCACCTTAATGAATTAACTGACTTGTTTTACTTATTAAAATAAAAATCTTAAAAATCTAAAATTTGACCTGTTAGTGTTCTAAGTTCAAAAGTCTAGTAAAGTAAAAAATATTTTTATGGGGGTTCTTATGTCTCATAAAAATT